>NW_020954652.1:3638064-3843463 GCF_900497805.2 Vombatus ursinus | reverse complement strand
TTTCTTTCTTTCTTTCTTTCTTTCTTTCTTTCTTTCTTTCTTTCTTTCTTTCTTTCTTTCTTTCTTTCTTTCTTTCTTCTTTCTTTCTTTCTTTCTTCTTTTCTTCCTTTCTTTCGTTCAGAGCTGTTTCTGCCACACCATGGTAGTTGGTGGATCATTCTCCTTATGTCTTAGGCAGGAGAGCTGCCTGACAGTGTGGATGAGATCAGGAATGACGTGAGGGTCAAACTCTCCTCCCTGGCTTCATTGGCACTAGTTTTACACAGCAGAGTCAAGCAGTCATAGGAGGGGCTACCTGGAGCTGTTCTATGCTTTGAAGATTTCAGCCCCAAGGATGCTTTTGGGCAGTCCTCACTGTAGCGGCTGAGAGTTACAGCTGAGTCTGGAGGTAAAAGAGGGATGATCAACAGGAGGAGGGGAGGGGTATTGCTGAGAAATTTTCATTCCATGTTAAGGTTGCATTCACATATTCAAGTTAACTGAAGAACAGAGACCATTCTCTAAAAAATACAGGCCCTCCAATATATACTCTGATTTAATTATCCAGACCCTTGCAACAAATATTTACTGTTTTGATTGGAAGTGATCCTGTCTCTGCTGTTCTTTTTCAAGGACACTGCTTTTTCTTGTATTTTGATTCCATGCATGTGTTTTCTAAGCTGAATTATAAGTTCTTAGGCATAGAGGCCAGCTTTTAATTCTTTCACATCTCCAGAGCCATAGCTAAGTTTTTTTTTTCTTTTGCCTCGGGCAAAGGCAAGGCTAGCTTTGCTGGAGCTTGGCCTCACTTCAGGGCAACACAAAATGTTTGCACATTTTGGAAGGGCATCCCAGTGGCACAGAGGTTTCTCAGCCGCTGAGTGGAGCAGAGTGTTCCCTCAGCAATAATACCATTGTATCTGCTAAATTACCCCCTTCCTGTGACATACTGATGTGTCATCCCACACCAGGTACAGATCTGTGTCTCTCCCATCCTGATTTATTATCCTGGACTATGCATCCAGTAGATATCCAAGAAATGTTTGCTAAATAAAAAATCAACAAAAAAAATAAGTTCCTCAAATTTCCATTGAGCAATACCGTAACACCTATAAGTTAATAAACTCTCCCAGAAATCAGAACTTGGAGTCTTAGTAAATCAATTTCTTCAACTGGGTAGCCTAGCATTGTTCTTACCACATTTTCTAAGGCCTATTCCTTCTGGAATCCCGCTGTGACCAAAATGCCCAGTCACCCTGATCTGGGTGATACTCTGAAAAATTCAGCCAAGCCTGCACAGTGACTCCCTCCCATCTGCCTAGGAGGCCGTTGCCTGTTCATCTGTCAGACTCAGAAAGGATCCCTTTTCATCTTTAAGCCAACCTCTTCTAACAGAGAATTCATGTTTTTATATTTGAGAAGTCTACACACCTGCTAGATCTGAAGTGTGTGTGTGTGTGTGTGTGTGTGTGTTTGTGTGTGTGTTTCCTATCCCTTCTCTTTTCTATCTACCTGGTTTGTAGGCCTGCAGGGCTAGGACCAAATCTTCTTTAATTCCTTGAAATGTGCCAAGGAAGCTGTCAGTGCTCAGCAGATAATAAGAGAGTTCTCATTGAGCCACACAGGGTGAGAAGCTGGCCTCAGAACAAGGATAGCTCTGTTGCTTCCTTTGGTGGAATCACTTTTTAGCAGTTGATTTCATGATTCTGCTAGCAGAATAATTTCCATCTGGTTTCAGATGCGGGTAGATGGGGGAAGGGACCCAACATGGTGCCAAGACATATCGCTCACTCTCCGATGAGCAGAGTGTCTTCTAATTCAGATGGAGCTGGGTGGGTTGCTTCCCTTCGCCCTTGGTATTTCTGCTTTTTTCTCGACTCATTCTGTTTGAGAATAACCCAGAAAGGAGAGCCAAGCTCTCTGACTAGCAGCTCTGGAGATTCAGTCAACATAATGACTGCTTGTTCCTTACGAACCTTTCAAGACTGGGAATTTTATGAGGCAACATGGTGTAGTGGACAAAGAGCTGGGCTTGGAGTCAGGAAGATGTGCATTCAAATCCCACTCCTGATGTTTACTAGCTGTAGGACCCTGGTCGAGTGCTCTGAACCCTAGTTTCTTTGTAAAATGAAGGGGTTGGATTAGGTGCCTTCTCAGGACCCTGGAACCTCTAAATATGGTCATAGTCCTATGGCTAGATGACTTCTGAGGTCTCTTTTAACTCTAGATCTATGATCCTATGAATTAAGGGGGAGTATTCCTGACCATACATACAAGGTATCCCCAAAGCTGAGCTCTTAAGGCTTAGAACTGCACTAAGTCTTTTGGGACACCCAATATTCTGACATTACTTCGATTAGAAATCTAGCAGAAAGTGAATGGAAGTCTGAAGACTATCAATCAATCAATCAACAAACATTAATTAAACACCTACTATTTGCCAGGCATTATAGTAAGGATTACGGATGCACAGAAAAATTCAAACAATATTTGCCTTCATGGAGATTACATTTTAACAGAGGGGAAAACATACATGCATGCATGCATGCAGGCATATATATGTATACACATATACATACATACATGCATATACATATATGTATACACATATACATACATACATGCATGCATATATGTATATGTGTGTACATATACATAAACATATACACATATAAAACATTTGTATATATGACAAGATACATAAAAAGTAGATATGAGGTGACATTGAAGGGAAATAATAATAGCAATAATAATAATGACTAGCATTTTATAATACTTTAGAGTTTGTAAGATGCTTTACAAGTATTATCTATATTTAATATATATTATCTATTATCTATATTATCTATCTATCTATCTATCTATCTATCTATCTATCTATCTATCTATCCTCACAATAACCCAAGGAGGTAGGTGCTATTTATCATCTTCATTTTATAGATGAGGAAATTGAGGCAGACAAGTGACATATATAGTATATGTGTTTATATGTGTATATAATTTATACACACATACATACATATAGGTATTATATAATCTATCTATATGCAAAATAGACAAAACATAACTATAGGAGAGGGCACTAGCATCTGGAAAAATTAAGAAAGACTTCATGGAAAGAGTGACCCCTAAACTCAGCCTTGAAGGTATGTGGAAATGAGGAAGGAGTGCATTCCAAGCATTGCCAATGGATGCCCAGTACAAAGTCTCAGATGTGCAACATATGAGGAACAGTAAGAAAACCAGCATGGTGGGACTATAGTATGTGTGAAGGGGCATAATGGGTAACAAGGTTGGAAAGGAAGATAAAGAGAGAAGAAACAGGAATTTCCTTCCTATCTTAGCCTTGGTGTTTCCCATACATCACGTCACATTTCTCAGGTGGATCCTATTGTGAGGAATATATTAGTCTCCTTGACTTGCTAAATGAAGAAGTCTTGGGGAAGCTCAAAGACTGATGGAGAATCTGAGTCACCCTATCAGAGTGAGACCAGAGAGCCCAACCCTTTTTCCTACCTCAGAGAGTTTGAATATCAGCCATGTGCCAATTCCCCAGAAGTCTCCCCTTTCCCTCACTAATGTGAATCAGCAATAGTCTTCAAGTCCAGGCTCTTTGATCCCTGCTGGACTAGTCCTGCTAGACAGACAAGAACCATGTAAAAACTCACCAGACTTTACTGGGCTGCGTGGAGAAGGTGATCCATTCTCTCTGGGACCTTTTCAGTTCTACCTGAGGGCCCAGTGGACCTGTTTCCATTATTTTTCTTGACTGTCCCTTGTTTTGTGATTATGTCCCCTAAGTTAAGCTGGCTCACTTTACTGTCTTCTTATGAACTCCATGTTTCTTTGTACTGGGTATTTACTTGTCCAAAACTTCCTAAGTCTGTATTAAGACACCTGTGGCTGCGATGTATTTCTTCCTCACACTCGTCTCATAAAATTCCTGGCTTCCTTTAACGTATAGCTTGACAGATTGATTTCAGAAAAACTGGGTAATACTTACATGAACTAATGCAAAGTGAAGTGAACAGAACCAGGAGAATGTACACAATATTATTCCATGAAGAACTGTGAATGACTTAGCTGTTCTCAGCAATACAGTGATCCAAGACAATTCCAAAGGACTAATGATGAAGCATATTATCCACCTCCAGAGACAGAACTAATATTGTTTGAATACAGACTGAGGCATGCTGTTTTTTACTTTCTTTCTTTGATTCTCTTTCTTTTGCTTGAGTCTCCTTGTACAAAATGACAAATATGAAAATGTTTTATATGATTGCCCATGTATAACCTAAACTGTATTACTTACTGTCTTATTGTCTCAGGGAGGGGGAAGGGGAAGGAGGGAGGGATAGAATTTGGAATTTAAAACTAAAAAAAACCAAATATTAAAAATTTGTTTTAACATGTAATTGGGGGAAAATAAAATATATATTAAAAAAGAAAAAAAATAAAGCACAACATGATTGTTACCCATTATAGCAAGGATTCTTAATGTTTTTGGCATCATAAACCCCCAAGGCTGTCTGGAAAAGCTACGGACACCTTCTTAGAAATATAATTTTAAATGCATAAAATAAAACACAGTGGATTACGAGGGAAACTAATTATATTGAAATAACTACTTTTTTAAAGTTCAAGTATTGGGGCAGCTAGGTGGCACAGTGGATAAAGCACTGGCTTTGGAGTAAGGAGGATCTGAGTTCAAATCTGACCTCAGATCCTTACTAGTTTTGTGATCCTGGGAAAGTCATTTAACCTCAATTGCCACCCCCCTCCCTCAGCAAAAAAGTATCCCATATTAAGAACACTTACCCAGGACCTACAGGATCCATTTCCTGATGCCCTTGCTAGGCTTAGTATCCTCCCCCCACTTTCTAAAATTCTATATTTTGCAGAAAATATGTACTGGTGAATATATTTTATATGAGAAGCAGAGTAGTATAATGGAGAGAGACCTAGCCTCTAAGGGTTCAAGTCTTGCTTCTGACAAATACTGACTGTATGACCCTGGGCAAGTTACTTAACTACTTATTACCTCTAGTAACTTCTTCAGAGGTCTTCTGGTTCCTCCTCCTGCTTTTTCTTCTTTTCTTCCTCATTCTTGTTCTTCTCACTCATCATCATCATCATCATCATCATCATCTTTTTCTTCTCCTTCTCCTCTTCCTCCTCTGCATTCTTGTTCTTACCCACATTCTTCTTCTCCTTCTCCTTCTTCTTCTCCTTCTCTTCCTTCTCCTCCTCCTCCTTCTTTACATCATCCTTCTTCTTTTTCTTTTCTCTTCCCTTCCTACTCCTTCAATAAAAAGCCCTTACTTCTGACAAATAAACTCAGTCCAGCAAAAGAAGTTTGGCTGTGTCTGAAAACATATTGATGGTGCTTTCCCTGATCCAATGACAAACTCCTAGAATGCACTGTGCAAATTACTTTTCAATCATTAAAATAGGAGAAATGCCTACATGGGATTCATACCTTAGGATGGTAGAGTCATAGATTTAGGGATTCATAGGAAAGAGGCTTTAATACTCAGAAGGCAGGACTGCAATGTACTAGTTTGTATTTCCTCAGGCCTTAAACCGTTCCCTTATTGTAAACTGGCATCCCAGTAGAGGGCACTTCTATGACTAGGATCCCATAGCATCATAGATCTACCCTGGACGAGACCTAAGGAGTTCTGTTCAATGCCCTTGTTGTACAGATGAAGAAATTGAGGACTGAAGAGGAATAGTGGCTACTCTGAGGTTACAACAGTAGTAAGTGGAGGAGTCAGGATTTAATCTCTGGGTCCTTTGTCTCTAAATCCAGAGGTCTTTCCACCTCTGCCAGTCAGGTGCTTCTGCTACCTAGCTTGTCTCCCTTTCAACAGATCATCACAATCCATATTTCTGCATGACATAATCTCATGGAATTAGCTGTTTTAAAATTCTATCTGACTGCCTTACACAGAGAATCACACTAGCATATATCTCTTCTTTCTTCCTTCCTAAACCCCAGCCAGTCAGGATCTTATTGTCCTGGATACATGAATGTATTATGATCATTGTGTCAAAAGCTTTCATATGATATGAAGAACTATGGGTTTACTTTGGAGGATTTCTTACTTCTCTGGCTCATCGCTTCCATCTACTAGCTGACATGAACGAGAGAGTGTTAATTCCCTTGCGAGTACATGTCTCACAAAGCTCAAAGAATGAACAGATTTCTTTGTAGGTCAAAGATAACAAGTAGTATTCCTAGCAGAGCTCAAGGGAAATGGTACCTGCCAATAAAACACCCTACCCAGATGCCTGTAGAAGCCCAGTGATGTATGTACCCAGGAGAGGCTCTTAGCAGAACATGTTGTCTCTGTTGTGACTTCTCAAGACGTGTCTCTTACTGAAGCCTTTATGGTTGGTTCTTTCCAGTCGCCTCTTTTATTATTCTTCTGGACCCTCCTTGCACATTATATGTCATTGCATTACATTCTTTATTGATCCCATTGCATGGCTGGATCACTACTTAGCTCTACCATTTCCCATTGTGATTCTACCTCTGTCCTCTGTGGCATCACCATGTTTCCAGTTCTCTCACAGGTTTTGAAGAATTATGATTGCCAGTGAAATAGACAGATCAATTCTGCTGTTGTTCTCTTCACAGTCTGGTCCCTTTTTACTTTTCTATATTCTTACACTTTAATCCTGTCCATTCACTCTATGATACTGTTCCACTAATGTGCTTCATATTCCTTATACATGACATGCCATCTCCTTCCTGATTTCTCCACTAGCAATAGATGGCTATCCTAACATGACTAGAATGCTCTGTCTTCCCACATTTGATTCTGAACCTCCTTCATTTCCTTCAAGATTTAGCTCAAATCCCATCTTCTGCAGGATATAATAGCCAGCTAGATAGAACATTTATTAAGCACTTACTATGTGATAGACACTGTACTAAATATTGGTTATACAAAAACAAGAAGGCAAGATGATCTTTATTTTCAAAAAAGCCAACAACCTCATAGAGGAAGGCAAAGCATAAAGGGGGGATGTGATGGTAGACAGCTGATATGGAGATGGGGCAAGGCGAGAATGAATCAGAATGGAGACTTAGTGGTATGTCTGGCCCTTCTCATGATATCAAGGTTGCAGGTAGGAATTCACCATTATCTCAGTTCAGTGAACCCAGGGAACATCTCTGACACCCCTTCCCAATCCCAGTCCTTTCCATTTACACTGTACATATTCTGTGTGTTGTGTTGTTGTGCAGTTGTGTCCGATTTTTCATGACCCAAAATGGGGTTTTCTGGGCAAAAAACTGGAATGGTTCACCATTTACTTCTCCAGCTCACTTTACAGATGAAGAAACTGAGGCAAGCAGGATTAAGTGACTTGCCCAGGGTCACACAGCTAATAAGTGTCTGAGGCCAGATTTGAACTTAGGAAGATGAGTCTTCCTAACTACAATCCTGATGCTCTATCCATCGCACCACCTAGCTGCCCTGTTTTGTTTGTACATAGTTACTTTCACATTGTTTTCCCCATCCCTCATTAGAAGGTGAGCTCCTGGAGGACAGGGCCTGTTTTTTCACCTTTCTTTGTAAGCTTAACGAAGTGCCTGGCACACAGTAAGCCTTTTAAAATGCTTGTTGACTGACTCACTGACATACTTTGTTAATCAGGAGCTGATTGTATTATCAATTTACTATTAAACAACTATTCTATTAAAGGGAGATAAGCTCTCCATTGCTGCACTCACTCTATTAACAAACATCTGTACTCTAGTCATTATGCAAAACTTGGAAAGGAAGCTTTGCCAGATTACACCATTTGCTAATGCTCATAGTAACAGTGCCTTTCTATTAAGCAGTGAGTCATCAGTGACATAAAGGCCTCTGTCAAACTCTCCATCACCAGCATATTGAAGAAGACAAATTATTCATGAGCATACTAGCTTTTGTTAGACAATTGGCGCGACCTAAACTCCAGATCCCTGGATTTATTCATGCATGAATAATGAAGAACACTACATAATTGGTTGGCATCAGATGTTGGAGTCAGCTCATAGAAGATACAGTGTTTGTGTCTGTGTATAAAGAAGGAGGAAAGAGACAGACCGCAAGGCAGGGAGATGAGAAGGACTGCTGATATGACCATTTGAGAAAAAAAAAAGCAGGGGGAGGAATCATTTTAATGGCTAACAATGCAAGAAAACCTTGTGATTGGTTGTGGGTAGTCAAGCATGAAAACTGCACTGGGTCCACTTGTCTAAATATTGTTTTTAACTGGCATTTACATGTTTCTAAAGAGCAATGACACAGCAGAATTTCACCTCTCCCAGAGATCCAAGGAAAACCTGTGTTAATTTCAGACATGCTTGAATCAAAGACTTCTTGAAACACATTACTACTCTGCCTCAGCTACACACTGCATCAAGTGTTGGCCAGAGGCTAACTGACTACCTGAGACACAGTGGTGTTTCCATGACCCTGTCCCCTCCTGAAGCATTATTTAGTTAAGCTCTTTTCATTCTGGGAGGTTTCTCAAATGATTCATTTAGTGACCAAGGTCAAGTTACCCACTACCCACAAGGTGATGACTCATCCTCTCGAGGACACTGTGAAAGGGAGACTTTTGTCAACATAACCACACTTGTAGATGATGAGTTCAGATGTGTAACACCATGGAGATTTGTGGGGTGCATAATAAATAGAGGTAAATACTCAATAAGAAATGTCAGGGGTCTTCAAGGAGCCTCAGACAAAAAGTAATTTACCTTTTGAAAGGTAAATGTTGGATATCAAATAACTCCCATGGGCCTACTTCTTAATACATTCGATTCTCTCTTGGACCTAAGTGAGTTGTTGAAAAGATATTAACTCAAACAAGAAGAAAATAGATGCTCAACTTGAGTTCACCATATGATATGGCAGCCAAATAGAGGTGGGTGACTCCTAAGAGGCAAAAATCATGATTCCCATCAGAAACCATTTCTACTTTCTTGAAATGTTGAGTGTAGTGAGTCTGCTGGTGCCAAGAAAAACATGTTGGATAGCATAGTGGAGAGATAGTAGACCAGAGGGTTGTTAAGACCTGGGTTCAAGTTCCACAAGTTCTTAAGCTCTCAGAGTTGCATACAACAACAGAGTTGCAACAAGTTGCAGAGTGAGTGCCAAACTGTATTGGGAGAGGAAGGGTCCTTACTGGCAGTTCCCTATGTTAATGAAATCCCATATGTGCATTTTTGAGTGTACCTTTTATTTCATAAAGAGCTTTAAATTTATATTATTCATATCTAATAGTGTTTATTTATATCTATCCCCCGCACCCCAGTCTATAAGGTAACTTCTAGTTATTAAGAACAAGGATTACAAAGACTTTGGAAATTATTGCTATACCTTTAAGAGAGCCTGTGATTTCATTGATGTAGGAAACTCTCAGTAAAGAAATTCATGGGTAGATACACACATCATATATGTATATACACACACACACACACACACATACATATACATATACATACATACAAATGTGAATATGCATGTGTAGGTATATATGTATGTGCACACATGGACAATCTATTATCTCAATCTATCATCTATCCATCCATCATCTATCTGTATCTATCATCTATATCTATCTATCCATCATCTACATCTATCTATCATCTCTATTTTACATATCTGTCATCTCTATCACATCTATCTATCTATCTATCCATCCATCTATCTGTTTCTAGATTGAATTAAGCAGCACATAATGCTCAAGAGTAGTGAAGTAATTGTTTCTCTCTCCCCCCCTCAACCACATCTACAGTACTGAGTTCTGTTCTGGGTGCCATATTTTAGGGAGGGCATTGATAAACCAGAAATTGTCTAGAGCACAGGAACCAGCATGGTCAAGGGACTGGAGTTCATGCTGCATATGGACCAGTTGAAGGAACCATGACTAGAGAAGATTTAGGGATACTCAATCTCTGTTTAAAAGAAAATTGAAGGGCTATCATATGGAAGAGAAATTATATTTGTCTGACCCTAGAGGGTCAGAACTAAGGACAAGGAGCAGAAGTTGAAAAGAGGTCAACTTTTAGGCTTGGTGTGAAGACAAACTTCCCAATAATTAGAGCCATTCTAAAGTGAAATGTGCTGTTCTGGGAAGTAGGGGGTTCTCTCCTACTGAATGTCTTCAGTCAAAGGCTAGAATACTAGTGGTTAGATATGTTGTTGAGAGGATTCTTACCCTCAAGGACCATATATTCTAATGGAGGACAGTATAAAAAAAGGAAACTGAAGGGTTGAAGGGGAGGAGGGAGATGATACCAATGTAGGGGCATGGTGGGGAAGTCTAGAGAGACAGGTGCACATTAACAAAAGGAATGAAGCACAGCTGATGTGGACATAGCCCCAAAATAATGGTTTCCAAAAGGAATTCCCCATTGAGAGAAGGGGGCTGGAATGGAAGAGGAATATTACAACACACAAAGTTCCTGGGCAATAAGAGAAATTCTAGGATGACAAGGCAGTTGAGTTATGGAGGAAAAAATCTAGGAGAATCAGACGCATAGCAAGGAGGGGACTGATGCATAACCCATCTCCAAAATGGAGGCCCTGAAACAGAAGTGTGCTGGTAAGTGTTTAATAACTAGTTCTCCAAAAAAAAGCACACATTACACATTTTTTAAAATTTTAATTGATATAATTAACATTTTCTTCATTACTTTCTTAAGTGTAGATAATCAACAAAACAACAAACCAAGCCCTGATTTATAGTGTTTGTTGATTTTTGATTTTCAGAGTAGAAATTCTCACATCAAAAATTTTGCAATGGGCTCTCAGGAGCTGGTATGAGCTGACTCCAACACATCTTTGTTCTGAAAGGAACTCACCAATAGGAGGAGGGGTACAATATGGCAGAGGAATATTCCACCATAAGAAGGAAAGGAAGAAGGGAAGGGAAAGAGGAAGCAGGGAGACAGATAAAAAAGGCTAATGGAATAGTTCAAGTGAGAGGTGATAAAAGAAAGAACTTTGGTGGTGGCTGTGTAAGTGGAGAGGGAGGGACCTATACAAGAATGTAATGAAAGTAGAAATGATAAGATTTGACAATAGACTAGACATAGGGGATGAGTGGGAGTGAGGAGTGCAGGATGATACCAAGCTTGTGAACCTGGAAGACCAGAAGAATGATAGCTCCCTTGATAAGAATGGGGACACCATAGGAACTAATGACATCATAGGCTCATAGATTTGGAGCAGAAAGGGATCTTAGAGGTCACCTAATCCAACCTCTTCATTTTACAGATGAAAAAAAACTGATGGCCAGAGATAGTTGAATGACTTGTTAAAGGTCGGAGGTTCTCTGACCAAATGAGATAATAATTGTAAAGCACTTAGGTCAGTTCCTGGAGCATGATAAGTGCTATATAGATGTTGTTGTTGTTGTTGTTGTTGTTGTAACTATTACCTGTTATTATTGTTCTTGTTGTTCTTGTTGTTTTATTATTGTTTTTATATCCAAAGCTCAAGATGCTCTTTGGGTCAGAGTTTCCGTGATTCTGTGTATTTTCTCTTGTGGGAACATATTATATAATTTTGTTTTTGTTTTTGTAAAAACATTACCATCCTTTTAATGTTTCACTTCATTGTATTTTAAATGTGTATCCCTTAAAGTGTATTAATTGATGATGTAAAATGCAAGTTTCTTAAAGGCAGGGATAGTCTCATGTTTTCTCTCTGTATCCCCAGCACCTAGGACAGCACCTAGATGTGGTATGCAGTAGATAAATTCTTATCAAAACAATCAAAACTGAATGCTATGAAATTATGATGAACAAGCTTGTCCTCAGAGAAAATATATGTGAAGGCACTTCCCTTGCTTCTTGCAAGAGGTGGGGGAGTATGGATGTGAAATATTGTTTTTAAAATCACTTTAAAAATTTTTATGTTGGTTATTTTTGTTCTACTCCAACTCCATTCAATCACCCCTTCCCCTCCCCCTCTTCCCCCACACTTTATTCTTTTTTATGAGATTGGCTTTTGGAGAGGAGAGGAGGGAGACATGTATTAATAGATGTAGGTGGTATAAAAAACCCCACAAGATATCAATAAAATTTTTATTTAAAATAAATGCACATTGATTGACTAGTGAGGAGAGACTTATAACTGAATAGGACAGAAGGATGAAGTAATTCTGGGCTTCATATTCTTGTGGATAACCAACCTGCCTGTAGGTAATTGACATTTGGCTCTTTTCTATAGAGAAACTATTTTAATAAAACTGGTCCTGCGATTCAATTCTTCCCAACGTAGTTTTGACAGGGAGAAAAGAAGACATCTTTTAAATATGGTATGCAGAGTAGAAAGAGAACGTAACCTTTGTCAGAATGAAATTTATCAGTCAGCCTGGATTTAGTTTGCTGATGAGAGATTAGGTATGTGGCAATTTTATTTTTGTCAAAGGGAAATTGAAAGAAAGGAGGAAGGTCTGGATCGGCCTTTATAGCTCTGAAGCAATCTAATCTTATTGAAACAATAACCGGCCAGTGAAAGGCTGGAGATGACCTGCCCTGCAGCCGACCCCAACTGAAGACATGGTACATAAAAATGAATGATTGCCCTCAGGAATCCAGACAAACCCCCGCTGGATTATTAACAGGAAGTTATTAATTTAGTCATACCCTGACTTACAATGGAGAATAACCTGCAGAAATCTTCCTTCTTCCATAGGAAGAGAGGGAGCATTGAGAAGGCAACCAGTCCTCTGCTTTGTAACTTAAAAAAATAACTTTTATTGATTTTTTTGGCTTTTACATACATAGTCTAAATTTCTCTCTATACCTTCCCTCTTACTTCCTTTCCAGAAAGTCATGCCATATAACAATTTTTTAAAAGAGAAAGAGGACAGTAAAGAAAAAAAAATTAGCAAAAGAGATCAATACATCAAAAAAAAAATCTGCTGATATATACTATGCTCCATATTGGTGGAGTAGGGGGAAGATATATGAGAATCGCTATTCTTTGGGGTCAAACATGTTCTTTGTGATTGTGTAACCTTCAGGAAAACAAAACAAAATAAACTTCACTTCTGGTTCACCTCCACATCAGCTACTTTGCCTGAGCACTGGGCCTGGAGTCAGGAAGATCTGAGTTCAAATCTGACATCAGACACTTACTAGTTGTGTGACCCAGGACAATCACTTAACCTCTGTCTGCCTCAGTTTCCTCAACTGCAAAGTGGGGACAATAATACCCTTACCTCCTATGTTTGTTGTGAAGATCAAATGAGATAATAAGTAAAGTGATTAGCATAGTGCTTGGCACATAGTTCTTAATAAATGTTAGTTATCATCATCATCATCATCATCATCATTACTGTGAAGATCAAATGAGATAATTCTAAAGTGATTAGCATAATGATTAGCATAATTCATAGTAGGTGCTTCATTTATGCCCCCTTATTTTTTTTTTTTTAAGAATGGTAGGAACCATTTTGTATTCTTGTTTTTGAATCCCTGGCACATAGTAGGTATTTCCATTTCCATTGTTATGTTCTTGGGTCTGCATATTGCACTTTGCCTTGGCTCATGAAAGTCGTTCTTTTCTTCTCTTTACTCATCATTCCAATATTTTCCTTATTCACTATGCTCTTCTATCTTAAGAGAAAGCTTAAGGTCAATACCTGTCAGGTGTAAATTTTTAGAACTGAAGGGGACCTTTGGGATCAAAGATGGAAGAATATTGACTTTGGAGTTTTATGATCTGGGTTCAAAACTTACTACTTTTGCGATCTCAAGCAAATTGCTTAACCTTTGTGTAACTCAGTTTCCTCATCTGTAAAATGAAAGGAGTTGGACTAAATGGCCTCTAAGGGCCTTTCTGGCTTTAGCTGTGTGATTTTGTACAACTATCTCACTCAGCAGAGAGGAAGTAGGGTGTGCTGGAAAGTATTCTGTTTGCTGAAGGAGAGTAGTGTGACCTAAATGACTGTACAGGGAGTAAGAATGCTTCACATAGTGAAATTTTTCCTCACTGTTCTCTTCTCAGGGTTAGCCAATCACAGTTCCTTTAGCCATGCTCTGAGGGGACATTTCCTTGATATCTAACTATGAGGCAGATAGTACAATGGAAAAGACATGGATTGGGAGATAAAGGATCTTGGTTCAAATCTCAGTCCTTCCACTAACTACCTTGGTGATGTTGGACAAATCACTTCACCCCTTGGGATCATTTTTTTCTAAAATGAGGACATTGGAGTAGGTAACCTTTATTAGCCAAATTTTGTACTCCTTTAAGGTGTATTTACAAAGCACTTTACATAGTTTATCACATTTGATCCACACAACAATCCTGTGAGGTTGGTGCACAATTAACTGTATTTTACAAAGGTAGAAATAGAGGTTAAATGACTTGCCTGTTGTATCAAAAATTGTAAGTGTCTGAGGCAGAATTTGAACTCAGATTTCCTTATTTTGAGGGTCTTCCCCTCCCAGATTGATATTTTTGTGATAGTAAATTAGGTCATCTTCTGTGTCAATTATTACCTAACCCTTTGCCATTGAGTGGGTGTTGCCTCAGACAAACTGATACCTAAGAAAGACCTTAATTTAGAAAAGCTGAGGTCACTCATTGAATTCTGGGTAATTGCCAGTCATCTTAGCTTTTGTCTTATCACTAGGCTCCAGTGGCTCTGGAGGAGAGAGTGTGGTTGATGATTTTGCACAGCTCTGCCTCACTTAAATCCAGTCAAGACATCACCCTCATGACATCATTGGTCCTCTTTGAGAACAAAGGATGAACAACAACTGTCAATTGAACCACCTGGCTGCCTTTAAGGTGCTTTATTCTCTGCATCTGTGATCTTTTGGTGGTTCTTTTTTGAATTTTTAAAAAAATTATCCCTGTGAAATAGTGAGGCCTAAAATTGGACTCAGAAAGACCCTTCCTTGTTCTGAACACAGAAGACTGTCTTGGAGCTCTTGTGCACTTTGTTCCAACATATCCCTCTCTTAGAATTTTTCTTTTCTTTTCACATTTCAATAGCAGTGATTTGACTCTTTAAAAAAAAAGAAAAACAACAACAACACTTTGCCATGAGCTAAATAGACCTACCAGACATTGGGAACTTTCAGGATCTTTATTTTCCCTTCAATCTTTAAATAAATTATGATACATTTATTTTATCATGGAATTAGGTGCCAGGAAAGTTCAGAAAGATTCATCTTCCATTTCTTGGATAAAGGCTGCTCATCCCAGCAATGCTTGTGTATTGACTCACTCATTATCGATTCAGACTCTGAGTGTGTGTGTGTGTGTGTGTGTGTGTGTGTGTGTGTGAGAGAGAGAGAGAGAGAGAGAGAGAGAGAAGAAGAAGAAGAAGAAGAAGAAGAAGAAGAAGAAGAAGAAGAAGAAGAAGAAGAAGAAGAAGAAGAAGGAGGAGGAGGAGGAGGAGGAGGAGGAGGAGGAGGAGGAGGAGAAGGGGGAGGAGGAAAGGAAAGGTTTGCTTCTTCAGAGTTTTGAGAATAGCTTATAGGAACCAGCTAAAAAACTGGGAAGATTCTTATTCTGGATATTTATTGCTAAAATGCTACTATATCCCATGAAGGCTTGGAGGTATCAAGGTGATGGATTTTTCAAAACCTTTATTATTTCCATTTAAAAACAAAAACAAAAAAAAACACTTAAATCCTCAGTTGCCCAGGGTGGTTTAGATTTATGGTTCTTTGGCTTAATTTCTCTTGGCTTCTTGCTCAAGGGTGATTTCTATTATAAATTATGGATGTGAAAATTACAAGAACTTATATACTTGAAACTGTACATTGCTCCTGTTATCGAGGTTGAAAACAGATGTATTTTGTCTTCATGGATTGATTTTTCAGTTCTGTAATAGTTTCACTGATATCAGAATATTTCCTCTGAGAGAGAAATAAGCAATAAATCTACATTTTTATCAAGATTCTTAAGATAACAGAGGTGAATTGAATTTCTAAGGCCCCAAATACATTCCTCAAGAAATAAAAATTCTGTTTTATGTTTTTTTTTTTTTGTTAATTAAAAATTTTTACTCTTGGACATCTGCTTTTGTTGGTATAGCTAGAGAGTTCCACTGAGGAAATGCTTTCTGCCAATGCACATTAGCATCTACTTTGCAACTAATTGACCAATGAATCAATCAAGAAATAGTAATTTATTTATTTAATATTATTTTTTTAAAAATTTTTGTTCTTTGGCAATGGGGGTTAAGTGACTTGCCCAGGGTCCCACAACTAGTAAGTGTCAAATGTTTGGTCTGAGGTGAGATTTGAACTCAGGTACTGCTGACTTCAGGGCTGGTGCTCTATCCACTGTACCAATTAGCTGCCCCAAGAAGTATTTATTAAGTATTGGCAACTTGGTCTTGGAGAACAGCCAGGGCCCTGAGAGATTGGGTGGTTGTCTAGGATTCCATAGCTATAGTATGTATCAGAGGAGAAATAGAACCGGCCTTCTTGAGCAACAAGGGAACAAGCATCAAGTGCCTACTATGTGACAGGTACTGTGCTAAGTACTTTATAAGTATCTAATTTGTTCCTCACAACAATCCTGGGAGGTAGAAGCTATTA
Organism: Vombatus ursinus; assembly: GCF_900497805.2. Classification (NCBI taxonomy): domain Eukaryota; kingdom Metazoa; phylum Chordata; class Mammalia; order Diprotodontia; family Vombatidae; genus Vombatus; species Vombatus ursinus. The sequence goes on along the minus strand of NW_020954652.1, from coordinate 3,826,902 downwards.
TTATACCCATTTTACAGATGAGGAAACTGAGTCAAACAGTTCAGTGACCTGCTCAGGGTCACACAGCTAGTAAGTGTCTGAGGCCAAATTTGAACTCAGGTCTTCCTAACTCCAGGCCCAGCAACTGTGCCACTTAGCTGCCCCCTTCTCTCTATTAGAATCATTAATTTCCTTTGATGCTCAGCTCAGGCACAAGGTCCTATACTTTTCTATATCCCACAGTTTTCTAGTGCCCCTCTCACACCCCTAGAAACTAATAAGTCATCATTCTAATGATAGCTTACATTATATAGCACTTGAAGGTTCACAAAGCACTTGAAAAATATTATTTCATTTGATCCTCACAACAACCCTGGGAGATAGGTACCATTAATATCCCATTTTATAGTTAAGGAAACTGAGGCAAATAGAATTTAAGTGACTTGTTTAGGGTTGCCTGACTGGTAAGTACTTGAGTCTGGATTTGAGCTCAGGTCTTCCTGTCTCCAGTGTTCTATATACTGGGCCATCTAGCTGCCTCTATAAATTATATTATGTTTATTTTGTGTATATGCATATATATATATGTGTGTGTGTGTGTAATATATACATATACAAATACATACATACATATATAGATACATGTGTGTATACATACATACATGTATGTATATGTATATGTATACAATCTACATGCACATGTCTCTCCCAATAAAGCGTGAGTTCCTTTAAAGGAGGTACCATTTTGTTTTCATCATTCTATCCCCCAATGCCTACTAAAATGCATGGCACAAAGTAGGCACTTAATAGTTGTTTGACCCCTCTGGGGCTCAATTTCCTCATCTGTAAAATTGGGAGGTGTTGAATTAGATTACCTCTGAGGTCTTTCCTAGCTTTAAATCTATAATTCTGTCTTGTAGGATTGCTGGCCATTAAATCTCCAACTATGATAAGAAGTCACATTAGTATGTCCACCTTTAAAGTACTGCTCCAATGCCTATGGAGGTCTTCTCAAAGATTAGGCCAACAGAAAGCTTAATGGGTCCTGCTGAGGAAGACTGTGAGTATTGGTCAGAAGATGGATTAGATTGTTCTGTTTTCCAAAGACCAGTCTACCTAAGTTAAAATGCTCATCACTAGCCTGGCTGCAGGCTAGTTTAGGAATCAGGTATCAAAGAACTCTATCTTGTTCAGACTTCTGATTTTACAGATGAGAAAATTGGAATTCACAGAATTTAAGTGACTTGTCTAAGGTCACATAATGAATGTATGAGGCAGGATTTGAATCCAGGTCTTTGTGGTTCCAAGACCAGTGTTCTAGCCACTAGATCAGGTTGTTGTTTATCCATGACATCAGGAAGATGATGCCATAACTTGCAAGTGAATTGGATTTAAGTGAGGGAAGGCTGTGCACCAGCCTTCCTTTCTCCTCTGGAGCTGTTTGGGTCCAGTGGCAAGATATATTTCAGGACAACTGGAGGTGGCCCCCACTAGGTTAGGGTAGAGAAAGACTGGTGTGGACCAGAGTAGGATAGGAACTAGTAGTGTTTGGGTGTATTGCAAAAAGAGCAATGGTGAAATCACCTTTAAGAGATTCAAACACTTCATGTACAACCCAGATCAAATTGTTTACTGGTTTACTGTCTCAGGGGAGGGGGAGAATAGGAGGGAGGGAGAAAATTTGGAACTCAATATTTAAAAAAATGTTAAAAATTATTTTTATATGTAATTGGGAAAAATAAATTATCTAAAAAAAGAAATGCCAACTCTGGAATCATAAATAACCCTAATGTCACATGTCTGTTAAGTCTAATAAATAGCCCTAGTGTCACATATCTGTTAAGACTGCCGATTAAAAAACTGGCAGATGAGTTGTGCATGAGTAGAGAGAGAAACATGATTAAAGGCTTCAAAGATGATTAACTGAAATGTTTTTAAAGCTCAAAACAAGGGGATTAAAAACAATGACAATAAAAGTTTTGTATTCTCCCCACCCTAAACTCAATGTATAAATATTTATTGAATGATAACTTAATTCTTTTCATATGAGGAGCTGCTTTGAGGATCTGCCCTACTGCAGAAGAATTTTGAAACTCAGAAAGATATATTCAGAAAGCCAGAGTAATAGATATGAAATGACAGGGAACAATGTAAGGTAATATATAATTAAATGATAATTCTGTGATACAGGCAATTAGGGCTGTGAGAGTTTCAGGAGTAAGAAGAATTAGGGCTGCAAAGGTTAATCAGAGAGTCTTTGTGGAGAAGATAAAGCTTGAAATAGACCTTACTTGGATAAGAGGGGACAAAGAAGAGAGTTACAAATGAGTGCAACAAGAGAAAAGGTAGAGAGGTAGGAATAATATGGCATAATCATGGTGCAGAAAGGGGAGCAGAAATTATCAGGAACACTTATTAAAGGGAAAGCTTGTGAATAGTTGGAAAAGGTGGCAATCACTAAGAGCCAGCATGGGTTCATTAAGAAAAGATTGTGCCAGTAAAATCCCATTTCCTTTTTTGATAGGGTTTCTATATTGCTAATTTACAGGCATGCTGTGCAGAGGTATGCTGAAACCATCTTAAATTGGCTCACTAAGCCAATGGTTAAATTTTCAATGTGACCATTTATACCTTGGTGATCAGCAAATGCTACAAATTTAATATTTAATTTATTGTATTATTGATTGTCTAGACTTAAGAAAGTGATGGAGAAAAATGTTAATAATATCAAACTCAAAAGTGTGTCCTGCTGTATAGGAAGGTGGGTTTTTAAACATTTATCAGCAGACCCCTGCCTAGATACATAAATTTCAGCAAGGATTTGACCAAGTTGCCACATGAAATTTTTGTAGGCATGATGGAGAGGTAAAGTCTAGTTGTTTAGCTTAAAGTGTGGCCCCAAAGAGCATTTATGAATAGAATGATGTCTGATTAATGGAATTATGTTTTTATTAATGATTCATTTGGTAGAGATGTCTAGAGGAATAAACCATGGGTGTGACTGTGGACCCTTTGTGTTCAACATTATCACTAATGGTTTGAATGAAAGTGTAGATGGTACACTTGTTATGTTTGTATGTGACGAGTCTAGGAGCTTTGATGCACAGTGTATTCAGTGACACTTAATATCTAAATCAGGGGTTCTTCACCTTTTTTTGTCATGGACCCCTTTGGCAGTGTGTAGTGAAGCTTATAGACCCCTTCTCATAATGTTTTATATGCATAAAACAAAAATACATAAGATTACAAAAGTAAACAAATTATGTTGAAAGATGATTAACAAAAGATTAAAAAAAAAACAACCTAGTTCATGGACCCAAGGCTAAGCACCACTGATATTTACATCTTGGCAGGCTAGAACAATGTGCTTTATAATCTTAATTTCTTAATCTGATGAAATTTAATAGGGAAATGTGTCCAGTACAACAGCATTTTTCTTAAAGTCAATTTTGACTTACATGAACTGATACAAAGTGAAATGAGCAGAACCAAGAGAACATTGTACACAGTAACAGCAATATTGTATGATGATCAGTTGATGACTTAGCTATTCTCTGTAATACAATGATCTAAGACAATTCTGAAGGACTTATAATGAAAAATGCTATCCACCTCTAGAAAAAGAACTGATGGAGTCTAAATGCAGAGCAAAGCAATTTTTTTCTTTGCTTTCTTTTTTCTTCTTGTTTGTTTTTGGTCTATTTTCTTTTACAACATGACTAATGTGGAAATATGTTTTGCATGATTGCATATGTTTAACCTATCACAACTCCTTTGCTTTCTTAATGAAGGAGGGAAGAAAAGGAAGGAATTTGGAAGCCAAAATAATAAAAAAAAGAATGTTAAAGATTGTTTTTTGCAAGTAACTGGTGGGGGGAATAAAATAGTAAATCATTTTTTTAAAAAGTCAACTTTGTAAGTAAAGCTGATGAGACATGGCTAAGAAGTAATTCACGTGAAAAGATCCTGGGGCCTTAGTGGACCACAGGCTCAATCTGGGACAATAGTGTGATTCAAGTCAAAAAATAAAAGATAAAAACCCAACAATAACAAGATCTGAGATTGCATTAATAGAAACATAATGTCCAGAAGAGTAGAGGTGATAACCCCATGGTTTTCTGTTTTAGTCTCTCTGTATTTAGAGTACTACACTCAGTTCTGATTATTGCATTTTTAGAAATAAATTGCCATACCAGCAGATCTAGATCAGGGAAAGCTGGATAGTATGGAAATTGGGAATGATGCTGTAGGAGCATGACATTAAGAACATGACATTAATCAACTGAACAGCAAAACCCAGAATTGTTGTGAGGAACAAATACGTTTGGCGCTTAGTAAATTATAAAGTGCTTAGCACAGTGCTTGGCATGTAGTAAGCACTACATAAATCTTAGCTATTATTATTAAAACAGCATTTTTATTACCATTAATACTACTTACTTACTACTAGTGTGACCTTGGACAAGTCAATTAATCTCACTAGGCCTCATGCCCTGATCTATAAAATGACTTAGATCAGATAACTTCCAAGGTCCTTTCCAGGTCTAAATCTATTCTCCTGCTCTCTGTGATTCATCCAGCTCTAAGAGTCACTCAAGATTAGATAGGGGGGTGTGTGTGTGTGTGTGTGTGTTTATGTTGGGGTGTCAAATTGTAGTTGATTCTGGAAAGCATTGGTTAGGAAAGAGTGAGTCTCTGAGGAGTTCTCAGCAGAAAGAGAACATGATTAAAGAGGGCAGAAGGACATTTGAAAAAAAAAAGGATCGAGTCAAAGGATATGATAAAAATGGGTGATACCATTACATTCACTCTGATCTCAGCTCCAGCACCACACCCTTCATTCACTCCAAGGACATCCTCACTTCCTTGGTTGAGAATACAGTGGGTTCAGATGATGCTGATTCATTTTAATGGTAGGAGACCAAATTGACTTAATCACTACTCATCACTGCTACTCTAAATGGCACTGTGAATTCTATGATGTGGGTACTTTCTCTATAAAATCCTCAATAATAGCTAACATTTATAGAGTGCTTACTCTTTGCCAGGCACTTTATAATTATTATCTTATTTGATCTTTACAACAACCCTGGTGGGGGGAGAAGAGGGGTAGGTGTTATTGTTATCTTTATTTTACAAATGAGAAAACTGAGGCAAATAGTTGAAATGACTTGTCCAGGGTCACACAGTTAGTAAGTATCTGAAACTGGATTTGAACTCAGATCTTTCTGACTCCAGGCTCCAAGATCTATCCACTGTACCACCTAGCTGCCTGTATGGGAAGAATTAAGAATCAAAGCCCAGGGAACAGCTTTTTAGGAACTGAAGTGTAGACTTCTCCACTTTTCTTAAGACACTATGCTGCTCTCTCAGATCACATGTCTTTCTAGAATCAGTCCCTCATGTACAAACCAACAGGTCCCTAAACTCCTAAGATACCCCTTTCTTTTCTATCTTACACAAAGTCACTGCCAGGCAGCAGCGTTCTGGTAAATGTTAACAACCATCTCTCCAAAAATGTATGACACACTTTGAAGTTCGATCTGCATTATCAACCTTGTCTCTACTACTTTAAGTCTAGAAATCAACAAAACGGTAAAGCAAACCCTGATTTGTAGTGTTTGCTGATTTCTTTGTTGTTAAATGCTCATAAATGAAAATTTAACAACAGTCTCCCAGGACCCAGTTTGAGTTGACTCAGGTACATCTCTGCTGATAGAATTTCAAGCTCTCAACATTCTCTTTCTTAACCTAAATAAACTTCATTTATTTTGTTATAGCTTCTCTCTTTATTCTGACTTCCTCTCTCTGACTTTTGAACCTGTTGTGTTCCCATGTTTTAGACTTTCTTTATATCCCCAGTGCTTAGCATGGTGCCTGGCATTCCGTAGGCACTTAATAAAGGCTTGTTGACTGATTGACACATCCAGAGAAGGTCAGTCTCTACCACAATACTGTCTCCAACCCCAGTAATAAGCATCTACTTTAGAGCTTCCTAAGTAGGTATAGGGCACATCTGGTAGATGCAGGTGGTTGAGTCCCCTCACTCTTTCCCCTTGACCCATGTTCAGAAACTCTGAGAGTCTAAGGAAGAGTCATTGTGCATCTCTGCACCATCAGCCTACTTAGATGCCTCACCACCACCACACTCCTTAAGATCAACCACTTTTAATTCCTTAAAGGACATTGGAATATGAGTGCCCCATGACACAGATAATAACTTCCACAAATGCACACTCTCACTAAGACATATGTGCAGAGGAGGATGAGTACCTTTTAGTTTCTCTCTAATATCTCACATAATTGCATTCTTGTCTCATCTCAAAAACAGTAGAATTTGGTTCATTTTTCTTTTAAAGAGAGAAATGTATGTTCCATCAATGGGACCTATTTAGCTTTAGTTACAGAACCAATGACTGTATGCCCTTGGGATGGAAGGTGATACCTTCTAGGGTAGTTCTGAATGAACATTGAATATTTGACATTTATTTAGTGTTCTAATATCAGTAACAGATGCATAGAGTCCCTCACTGCAAGGATTTCTTTTCCCAAAGGGGACCTCAATCCTTTCTCCCTTTTATTTACTAAGGATTAAATTAACTACCCCAAATTGAACCCATTCTTACTGCATGGATATGAATTGCTGATAATTTTCAGCTAAATGTATTTTATTTTGTATTGACATAATACAAACTGTAATCAATGGGGTCCACATTTCAGCAGATCTGCGGGGAATTATATAATATTGTTTCCAATCACTAATCTTTTTTTTTAAAATTTCCTGATTTGATGCCATTTACATTATGAAATTGTCCTTGTTGATAGTTTAAAAATACTTTCTACTGATTTGGCTGTCTTGAGTCAGAGCACCAGAAAATCCAAGACTCTAAGGAAAACTACAGAGGAGTGGGGTAAGCTAATGGTATTCTCTGCTCTTTAGAATTGCATTAACCGTAGAGTAATTCTAATACCTGCCACACACTAGGAATTCCTATAATGCCACCTAAAGCATTTGCCCTACGATCATAAGATCATAGAGCTTATGTCCAACTAGTCCAACTTCCTATTTTTACAGGGGAGTAAACTGAGGCCTAGAGAGATGATGTGACTTACCCAATTGAATATAAGCTCCATGAGGACAGGAACTGTTCGTTTTTGTCTCTGTATGTCCAGAGCTGAAGGAAATGCCTAGTAGATAGCATATACTTCATTAATATGAAGTATATTGTTGGTTGATTACCTAAGGTCACAAAAACTAGTAATTGGCAGGGCTGAGATTTAGATCCAAATGGTCTGATTTCAAATCCAGCTGGTACGTGTCTGAGGTTGGATGTGAAACTAGGTGTTTCAGTGGATAGAGTGCCTAGCCTGGAGTTAGGAAAACATGAGTTCAAATCCAGCCTCAGGCACTTAAGGACTGTGGGACCATGGACAAGTCATTTGACCTCTGATTGCCTTAGTTTGTACTTCTATTAAATGAGAATAATAATAGCACTCACCCCCCAGGTTTGTTGTGAGTCTCAAATGAGTTAATAATTGTAAAAGAGCTTAGCACAGTGCCTGGCACATAGCACTATGGAAATGTTAGCTATTATTGCTATTATTATTTTTATCTTCCTGACTGCAGACTCAACACTCAACCCTGTCCCACCTACCTGCCCCTCAAGAAATGACATGATCTGATCTGTGCTTAAGAAAAGTCACTTGGTCACAGCATGGAGAGTAGACTGGAGTAGGCAGAAAGACCAATTCAGAAGGCAATGGTCTAGGTAGAGGTAATGAAGGTTTGAATGAAGGGAGTGGTTGTATGAGTGGTGAGAAGGAGTCAGAATTGAGTCATTTTGTGGAGGTAGACACAGCAATACAGTTGACCCTTCTACTTCATGGAGGTCAGAGGGACAGTGCCCCTGCAATCTGGAAAATCTATGTAAAATTTTTTTGGCCCTCCCTTTGTGCCAATTACATACATAAATATGTGTATATGTGTGTGTGTGTATACATATACATATATGTGTATATACACACACAATGGATTATTATGATATTAAGAGATAAAATATATTGATATTGTATAATGCTATATCTATATTTTATTCATTTCTGAGTTTCTAAACTTTTTCTGTGTCCTCTGCTAACCTTGCTATCATCTGTGGCTTCCACAAAACTGCCCCCAAATTCCCATTTAATTTCTCATGCTGACTGTGATGAGGAAAGTTAGGATATATTGAAACTGTGATGAGGAAAGTTAGGATGTGGAAGGAATAACTGTATTTAGCATCTGGTTGGTTATGTGGGGTGAGAGAGGGTGAGGCATCCAGGACAGTACTGACTCTTCAATTTGAAGAACAGAAGAAAAATCATATCTTTGAAATAGTGTAATTTGGAAGAGTAGAGGATTCAAGGGGAAAAATAAGTTTTTTGTTTTGGACATGTTGAGCCTGAGATATCTTTGGGACATCTGATTTGGATTTCCCATGGGAAATTGGTGATGTGAGACTGAAACTCTGAGGAGAAACTGGTTTTGGACACAGAGCTCTAGGAGATCATAAGAGTCTTGGAAGCTGATGGTATCACCAAGAGAGTGTATAGAGAGAGAAGAGAAGAGAATAGAACCCAGGACAGAGCTTTGGGGAATCCCCACAGTTAGGGGATGTGATGTGAATTATGAGCCCACAAAAGAGGATGAGAAATTGTTGGACAAGTAGGGGGAGAAGAAAAGCTGATTGAGGTTCCTGGGAGAAGATAGGAAGGAAATGGGATTAAGAGTACAAGAAGAGTGGTTGGCCTCTGGAAGAAGGTTCAAATCTCGTCACCATCATGGACTGGTTGTGTGTGTCTAGGCAAATCATTTAACCTTTCAGTGCCCCCAAAGTAATTTTCTAAGACTAAATTGCAAAACAGATTCAGATCTATACTACTAAAAGGAGTTTCTTCACTGGGAATTCTCTAGATCAGAGAAGCAAAAACAAAACAGACAAGAATCCCACACCAAAAAGCCCAGGTACACTAATTGTTTTTTAAATCACTACCATTTCCATATTCCATAGCACATTTTGTACAGTTGGTCAAGGATTTGCCACTTGGTTGGCTTGGATACTTTCTCTGCTGCCAATGATTGTAATTTTCCTACAATTTAGGACTGTCCTTGAGACTGTCCAATAATATTTGGGAAATCTTTTGACTAGGCACTAGATAAATGTCTTCTAAAATTGATCACAATAACAGGAAATACCAAGAAAATCCAAAATATTCTCATGTTCCTCTTTTTACACGATTAAACAAGGGCTCATCCAGTAGATGGTTATGACAGTCACCAAAACTTCTAGCTTTCTTTCAGTTGCCATAATCTTAGTGTGGAAAGATTTAGCCCTCTTACTATGAGGTAGCATTTGAAAGCCCAGTTTGATTCATTTTTTGAAACTTTACTTTCTCTGTGTCTTTCCATTACTCTTACTTGTGAGAGGTGAGATGACTCTTTTTTTTTTTTTTTTTAACCAGGCAGCGGGAGGGAGGGGCAGAGTGACCTCTACTCAAATGCCACATTCCTGGAGCAGGATACTATTTTCTCTAGACCAGAAGTGCCAAGATAATGTTTCTCAAGAGTATCACTTAAAAGTTAACATTATAGCCCAGAGAGAAGATTAGCAAAAGAATTATCCTGCTTGTGTTTCCTCAGGAAAAACAGGATTGCAAATATTCTTTTGCCTACCCCCACTCTTGACTTCGAACCAGGCCCATTTGCACTTTTGATCCCAAGTGAGCACATACTCTTCCATCTTGCCATATATTGTATGCTTATTGCATATACATTTCAGTGAAGTGCAGGGCCAAAAAAAAAAAAATCCCTAAACTTCTACTCTCATTGAACCCAACTGATATCTTGATTATCTGTGATTGTTGAGTCATTTTAAATTATTTTTCATTTGTTCAAATAGATAATGGAATGAGATTTTTTTTTTTCTGTAGCACATTTTGTACAGTTGGTTAGAGGCTGAGCTAAATATTGGGGCAGTTATATTGTTTCATGGGCTCACATTTCAAAGCAATCATTGTAGAAGAAGGCTTGTGACTTCTAGTAAATGGAATGAAATGGCAGTCTAATTATGTTTTCTATCTCTTATTTTTAAGAGTATTTAACTGGAGCAGTTGAGTAATATCTTGCAAAAATGCAGATACTCTTTCACATATGGCTTCTAAAACTTTTTTGCTTCTTATTTCTCTTCCCATAAACATCAAAGATGTGGTGATAAAATGGAGGTGAGTTCTCCATGTTGGAACAGTAGCCCAATGGAATCCATTTTAATTGATTTTTAAGCAAATAATCCTCTATTCAGATACTACTCAACTGTCCATCCTCCACTCAACTGTGAAAGTGATCTTCCTAAAAGCATAGGTTTCACTCCCCTCTTCAATAACTCTCATGGCTCCCCATTGCCTCCAGGATTCAATATTAAATTCTCTATTTGCCTTTGAAACTCCTTCATAACCCAGCTCCTTTCTACCCTTTTAGTTTTCTTACACTTTTCTTCCCTCCATGCACTCTACAACTCAGTGACTTTCTCACACAAGGTTCCTTCTCCCCACTCTTAAGTATTTTCATTGGCTTTCCCCCATTTCTGGAATTTTTTCATTCTCACCTTCACCTCTTAACTTTCCTGGCTTCCTTCAAGTTCCACCTGAAATCCCACTTTCTACAAGAGGCCTTTCCTTAATGCTTAAGTCCTTTTCAATGCCCATGCCTTCCCTCTGTGATTGGCTTCAATCTATCCTGTTTATATCTTGTTCGAACATAATTGTGTATATGTTATTCTCCCCCATTAGATTACAAGCCACTTGTTGGCTGGGGTTACTTTTGCATTTTGGGGGGATCCCCAATGCTTAGAGTCTATTTTCAAACTCTCAATTTGGATTTTCTCAGTGTTTGGCACATAGTAGGCACTTAATAAATGCTAGTTGGCATTTTAAAACTAAGTCAACATGAAAGCTGTCAAAAGATCTTTATGTATGATTGTGGCCCCCATTTTTATCTGAGTTTGATACACACTACACCATGATGTTTCTCAAAGTAGATTTAAAATGTGATGTTACCTATGTCTTATTGTAATTTTTTGTTAAATAGTTCTCAATTACGTTTTAATCTGGTTTGAGAGAGCTTCTGGAGTTTTATAGATTGCATGCGACCCTCAGACCCTGGATTTGTTCTAATGGATCGAGGTCTTTGTAACCTCAGGATGTAGGGACATGCTGTTTATCAATCTTACTTGAATTGTCTCCATAGAAAATTCTCAGGCTCCAGTCCTCATTTCACTCCTGGCCCTGATTCTACACTATCCTCCCAATGCCTTTTAAATCATATGCAAGACCTAGGATGGGAAATGGAAAATGAGGAGTGACTTCTCTGAATGTATTCCAAGCAAATAGAAAACTAATCTTTGATGATGAATCATTGCTGTAAAATGTGGGATTCTTCTCTGTCAGACAGAAACTCAGAGGGAATGACTGCCAGGGTGCCAAACACTTGCCTGTGCATTGCTGAGTCACTAGATTTGGGAGTCGCTTTTCCTCAACCAATCTGCTAATGGCTGTTGCTACACTGGTATAGTTGTCCTTCCGCCATCTTTTCTCCTGAAGCATCTGTCTTCTTTCTTCTGTCTGATTTGAAGTATGCCTCATGGAGAGCCCAATCCTTATGATATCAGCTTCTCCAAAATTAGACTTCTAGAATCTATTTTTGAACTCCAGATTCAAATTTTCTTAAGAACCAGCCAATTAATAAGCATTTATTAAGTGACTTCTATATGCTAGGCACTGGGAATAAAAAGATGAAAACTAAGACATTCTACTTGGAGGGACACAACATGTTTATAGATTAGTTAGTACAGGATTGTTGTTAATGTTTGTCCTTCATTTTTGGAAAGGATCTGTGGCATCACAGGGGATGTCTTGACTTGCAAATGAATTGGACTTAAGTGAGGTAGAGTTGTACAAAGTTGTCAGTTTTACTCTCTCTTCCAGAGTCACTGAAGTCCAGTGACAAGACAAAAGTCAGGATGACTGGCCATGCCTGGGATGCAGTGGATATCCTTGGCATCTTTGATGTCTGACCAATCTCTAAGCATTCCACAGCACCTGCTTCAGCTGTCTTCTTGGCCATTGGAGCAAATTGTTCTCATCTGCCCATTCTGCCAGGGAAGTCTTCACATGCTTGGAGTAGATATCCCTCTCACTCACTGATGGGTTTGAGGCTTGTTGGCTACCTTTAACTGGGTTTAGCCTGTCTTCTGAGATGGTTTACCTGGGTATAGCTGTAGCTTCTTGGAGCCACAGATGAAAGTTGGGTAAATCAGGTGGACACCAAAGGTGGATGAGCACCAGAGATGCTAGTCCTCCCAGAATACCCCATACACCAAAATACAGGATATATACAAAACGAATAAATAGTGATTTCAGTGGGGGCAGGAGAGATTAACAACTGGGAGATTCAAAAAAGTTCTCTTGCAGGAGGTGGGCCTTTGAGAGAGTTAGAGTTTGCAACAGAAGTGAGGAGGAAAAGCATTCAAAGTTTGGAGACAACCTAGGCAAATGCACATAGGTAGGAAATGGAATCCATACACCAGGTAGACCATTTGTCTAGATGAATGAGGGGGAGTGATAGGTGACCACCTAAGTTGTTAGGTGTAAGTACACTATACCTTATTCTAATATTCTGATGCATCTGTATCCTCTTCATCACATATGTTCCATTCAATGGTGTCAATCACAGCCATTCATGCTCATACTTCCCATATGGCTCATACCTCAATCTATACGGTCATCACCCAGAGGGTCCTGATGAAACAGAGCACCTTCAAGATGTTTCAACTCAATAACAATTCAGCAAACATTTGTTAAGTGCCTCCTACTGCATGCACCACGTCCTGGGGACACAAAGACAAACCTGGAATAATCCGGACCCTCCAAGAGATTATACTCTCCAGGGTTAATAAGTGTAAAAAACGTCAAGGTATTTGTGTATGGGAATCAAGGGACCCGGTTTTATTTTAACTTATAATTGTTGTGTTTAATAACTTGAATCCAAGTTGGGATTCAAGACCGTCTGGGCTCTTTAAAAAGCCAGTTTGCTGAGTGATAGGTGAGTCATTCACTAAAAGATGGCTCATTAATTAGAACCAGCAGAGGCAAATCCACTGATGTCATATTCCTCCACAGGAAAGGGAGAAGAGAGCCAAAGAGAAGAGAGATTTACTTTGGGTTCCTCAAGGGGCAAAGGGGAGAATTTTTATGAGAAGAAATGTTGCCCAGAGAATCAAGAAAAAGAAAATAAAACAAATAGTAACAGGCTAAGAGCAAGAAAAGGCATTGTTGCCCTTAGGAACTTAGTATTAAAGCAGTATTAATAGAACATTTCAACAACAGGACTTAGAAATAAAAATAAATTAATAAAACAGTTTCAAATGAACTGAAACACAGAGGGCCAAGACAAAATGATCCCAGTTAAGACTGAAATCTTTTCCTACAGGGTGTCCCAAAAGTCTTGGTGAAGTTTTAAGCTTTAATAACTATTAAAAGCTAAAATAGCTTGAATATTCACTAAGACTTTTAGGATACCCAGTATACTTTAGGTTTATCTCACTTTTTTTCCTTTGGTATATGTTCAATAAGTGAGTTAAGTTATAAATTTGTATTTTGTCATTAAAAACTGAAAGAGGGTAGGTCATAATGTTTAGAGTACTGGCATTGGAAGGGATTCAAGTCTCACCTCTGACACATACTGGTTGTGGTACCCTGAGCAAGTCACTTAAACTTCTCAGTGCTCTAGGCCAATGGTGTCAAATGCAAATAGAAATGGGGCCACCAAAGCATGCATGACTATCCTTGGGGACCCTATATTGACTTAGAAAACCACAAATTAACATTATCTATGTTTTATTCTGTTTTTATTTATTTTTTTAAGTATTACTCAATCATCTTTTAATTTTGTTCCCTACAATCCAAGTGCTGTCAAAGAGTGGTATACACCTCTGTTTTAGGCAACTCTGTAAGAGGTTAATTTGTAAAAAAGGTGCATATGTGCATTGGTAGAGGGAATTTCCTCATCTGGGAATTACTTATTTTAATGAAATCACATGTCTAGTCTCTCTCTGTTAAAAGAAAGACTTTATTTTGCCTTTGTATCTTCCACAATTAGCTCAGTGCCTGGCACACAGTCCATGCTTAATGGATTCATCCTGAATTGATTGGACTTGGATACTTGCAGTAAGAAGGGGGTAAAGGGTTAGGGACAGACTTTTGTTGTTCAGTCATGTCTGACTCTTTGTGACCCCATTTTGGGCTTTTCTTGGCAAAGATAGGGACAGATAGCCAAGTGCTAAACTGATACCCATGGAATGTTAAAAGACACAAAAGAAGGTCTTTAGTGAATTAGGCAGATTCTTGGTGGAGGATGTGTGGGAGGACATGGAGAAGAGTGGAACAAGATTGATGAGTTAATGAACACGCTCTTCGCTTCTTGGTTTTCTGGAACTAAAACTGGCCCTATTTTTGTGATGCTGATAATAACATCAGTGAACATTTGCAGAGCACTTTTCACAAAGTACTGTTCTTGCAAGAAGACTCATGAGATAGGAAATGCAAGTATGATATCCCCATTGTAGGAATCAATAATCTGAGGCCAGAGATAAAAGTGATTTTACCCAGGACTTTTTCCAGCTATTACCACTCTACACCAACCCATCCTGGACTACCCAAATCAAGGACACCCCAAATGCCTGTGTGTTTTTAATTAGAGGTGGCCTGGAAGAGGAAGTGAGATCCCTCTTTGAATATAAGACCCAACCTTAGAGCTGAGATGGTAATGTTACTGACTTGAGAATGGGGAGCAAAGCCTTACCAACAAAACAAAACATCAAAAAAAAACCCCACAATGGGTTGATGAGTAACTATAACTATTTAAGAACTCATATATAAGCAAAGATCACTTTTTACAAATAAACAAAACAAAACAACATAGAATCTCCAAAGAACACTTCAAAAAATCTGTGTGATAACATATGTACAAACATTTATACACAAATGCATGTATTTAGTTTATCCTATCTGAATAACACTTTTCTAGGTGCCACAATTACTCCTTTCTTAAATTTATTATTATTATTATTATTTTCACAATTGTTCCTTTTTGGTGATTTCTAGGGAGCAATATGGACAGCTCTCTGTCCTCTACGTCCTACACCAGGCTGCCTCTCTGCTGTAACAGTTACAGAAGAAAGTCAAATAGACACTCCTTCAGGAGAAGGACTACCTTGTTTTTTAACCCCAGTGCCTAGCGTATTGTCATACCTTTTTTTTTTTTTAACCAGACCTTTGGCTTTGTTGACATAGGGATCTCTCCATTACGAATATCTTCTGTCAATACAGATTGACATTTTCTGCAAATGTGGAATTCTCAGTGACTAAGATCACATAACCCACATGTGTCAAACACAGAACATGAATCCAGTGTCCCTAACTCTTAGAGCAGACCTCTGTCTAGTATCCTATACACCCTTATACATAGTAGTTATTTAATAAATGCTTGGCTATGAGGAATTTAAAGTCTAAAGGAGACAGAATTAAGTAAAAAAAAAAAAGAAAGATACCTAAGGCTAATCATTGATCTACTACTTTAAGAGGTGCCAGAGACAGAAAATGATTTTTGTTTGTATATTTGTTTTATTTTTAGATTTTACAAAAGAATATTTATTGTGAAGATACAGCCAGAACAGAAATGACAAACTTTCCCCCTTGATAGCTGGGGACACACTCTTCTCTATGTCACCTTATTCACAGGGGAGAGTGAGTTCAAACTGAAAGCAATTTCTACATTGCAATCACCCCACCAAGGTTACTTTCAAATAGTAGATGATTCTTCACCTTTTCTTGCACTGGGCAAGGCATGTCCTTGGGGGCTTTACTCCTTGCCTTTTGACTTCTGGAAAATCCTGGCATGGACTTTAGCTCCTGGAATTCTGATTGATTGATCTCCTTCACAAGCTTATAGGCATCTCCAATGCTCTTCCACCAAAAATCAGGAAAAAATAGACACAATAAAAACCGAAGCAATAGCAAGGTCAAGTGTTAGCTTCACTTCAGTAACCTTAATGCAAAGACAAAGGGCAGAACTTTCAATGTAGAGCTTAGTCCTGACTTCCTTACTTAGACACAGCCAGGTAAAAAAAGAAAAAAAAGAGCCAGAGTAAAGCTAGAAATTGAAGATGTTTTCACTGAATACTTTAATTCTAGGTCAAGGAAGACAAATGGGTATGATCTTATCTATTGCAAGCTTAGTGAATTCTGTGTTTTGTGTAGTAAAGAATGTATCTGTGGGATAATTTTAAAAGACCACAAGAGATTAGAGAAGTGTTTCACTGAGATTTGCAGAATGAGAAGATGCATACTGAATTACGTTGACATGGCATCATTATACTGATAACCAGGAAATGCAAATATTTGGGAAATCTGTTTCTCTTTTATTGCTTCATCTATGTGCACATCACCAGCATACATCTTATTCTCTTCCTGCTAGATTGCACTCATATATTTCTGTGGCCCCCCAAAATGGTCATCTGGTGACCAAATTTCTAGTGAAGAGCTTCTATGAATTTTGTTACTTTCATCATTGGACAGCTGATACAAACTCTATCCCTAGAGAGTTTCTTAATAATATTTAATAACAATAGCAAACTTCAAAGTAATATCACCAAGACATAATAATAAAAGTAAAATGTTAAATGTTTATTGTTGTTCAGTCATTTCAGTTGTGTCTGACTCTGTTGACCCCAGCTGGGGTTTTCTTGGAAAAGATACTAGAGTGGTTTGCTCTTTTTTCCTCCAGCTGATTTTATAGATGAGGAAACTGAGGCAAACAAGGTTAAGTGACTTGCCCAGGATCATACAGCTAGTAAGTCCAGTTGGGGTTGGATTTGAACTCAGATTTTTCTGACTCCAGGCCTGCCATGCTATCTACTGAGCCACCTCGTGGCCAACAACATCACCATCATCATTATAATAACAGCCAACATTTATGTAGCACTTTAGGATATGCAAAAGGCTTTATTTATATCATCTAATTTGAGCCTCATAAGAACCCTGTGAGATAGATGCTATTATCGGCTTCTTTTGATAGTTAAGGAAACTGAGACTGACAGAAGTTAAATAACTTATCCAGGGTCACACAGTTGGTAAGTGTCTGAGGCAGGATTTGAACTGAGATCTTTCTAACTCTAAGTCCAGTGCCCTATCCATTATGCAACCTACCTGATACATTTCCAGCTCGGTAAGACATCCATCAACTTGTGCTCCACTGACACAGCCTTCAAATGTCTAGGGTAACCTCCTTACAATGATAAAGTTTCAGACTCAGGCTATTGGTATAATGGAGAAAGCAACTGACTAAAGGTTGAGAAGACCTGGGTTCAAATCCTGCTTCAGGCATTTACTAGCTCTGTGATGCTGGGTCACTCACTAAGCCCCTCTGTGTCCCAGTTTCTTCATTTGTAAAATAAGGCTGTTGGATTCATTGGCTGCTAAGGGTCTTGTCCAGCTTGAAAGTTATGATCCCATAAATTAATATATACCATATATGAAATAATACAGTGGTTTCTAATATTTCTCTTGTCAAAAATCTGATTTTTTTGTGTCATTTCTCTTCCATTTCCATTTATATTTGTTTTACATTTAAGACATACTCTGGGTGCTGTTCCACATTTATTCGAAGGGCAGACTATGGAACAAAACAAGGGGAAAAGAAATTCAAAGATAAGGAAAAGGGCTTTCTCACCCTTTTTGACAGCTTAAATTCCACTAAGGAAAAAATGTATGAGAAATCTGTATTTTGAAATGAACCCAAGGGAATGTTGGGATTTATGGTTCAGTATAAGAAAACCAACCAAAAATGGAAACAGACCAAAACTGGAAGCAAGAGAATGGTTTTCTGTCATAGGAAAACTGCAATTGGCGGAAATCTTATGCAACAGTTAAGTCTTTGTTTCAAAGTAAAATCTCTTAGATCAATCTCTTAGAGGAAGCATTTTGGTGGTGGAATTACCACTTTGGAATCAGGAAGACTTGAGTTCAAATCCTGACTGGGGCACTTAGCTGTGCACCCTGGACAAGTAATTTAACCTCTTTGAGCCTTGTTTTCCTCATCTATGAAATGGGCAGGGGGGAGTGGACTTTATGGCCTCTAAGGTCTTTCTTAGCCCTACATCTTTCTAGTCCTATGTTTTATTTATTTATTTTTAATTTTCTTTTATTTTTAATTTATGGAATAAAAATATTCAATCATAATTTTTATTATACTGTATTATGGAAATGTTTATTTTATTCTATAAATTAAAAATCAAATGAAAAGATAACATAATTTATGGAATAAAACAAATATTTCCATAACATGGCATAATAAAAAAGGTGATTGCACATAAAGTTACAAACCTATTATGTATGACTTGTTATTCCTTTGAAATATATAACATTATCATGTAAATTTCCTTTTTTTTCCCTTCTTTTCCCTCTCACCTTGTCCTAGAGAAGGTTGCATAAGTAGGGGTGTATGTGTGTGCATGTATGTGTATATATGTATGTATATATAAATATATATGTATACACACATACATATATATGTAAAATTACTCTATACATACTTCTATTTATCAGTTCTTTCTCCGGATGCAGATAGCATCTTTCCTCATACATCCTTTTTAGTTAATTTCGGTAGTCCTATGATTTATGTACACAGTTATTGGCAGGGATAGCTAGGGAGTCGTCTGACACATATTGGATGCATGATCATGGGCAAATCAATTTCTCCAAGCCTCCTATACTTATGTAAGACTATACATTTTAGAGGGGTGACTGTTCCCACAAAAAAAAAATCCCACATCCTGGTTGTAGGTGTAGCCAACCTAAGAAGCAGTTAATAGACTATGGGTCTGAAAAGTGAGAAGAGCCTCATTTCAAAGAATACTTAATCCATATTCCACTGTCAAAGTCTGGACTACTTCCAAAACTCAACAAAAAGACATTTAAAATGCTATATTCAATTGCCCCACACTTCGAGCCTCAACTTTCCTATCTGGTAAAGCAGCTAGCTGTCAGCCTAGATTATTTTGAAAATTCTTCTCAACTCTCCATAGTTACTTTCCACTAAAGGAAGGACAATTTGTAAAGGGTAATGGATTTTATGACAGATCTGGAGGCTTTTAAGAAATGCCACACATTACTTCTTTAGCTTCCACACAAGTCATTAAAAAAATCTCTATTAAACTAAAGGAACTGGCATTGGCTAGGGAAAAAAGAGAATTAAATTCCCAAGTTGAATATTATTTTGCATGGATGAGAGTGGTGGTGGTGGTGGAAAGATGTTCACTTTAGAGTTAAGAATAGAACTGGGTGATATTATAATGGGCAATGGGCAGGCAGTTTCATGAAGAAACTATTATTGATGAAAGTCTCATTTGAGCTGTTCAATTGGATTGAAATGAAAGAAAGAAAACTTTGAGTAAGGGGAAGCAAAGTGGTGTAGTGGATAGAGCACTGGGCTTGGAATCAGGACAAGCTGAGTTCGAATCCAGCCTTAGATATTAGTTGGGTGACCCTAGGCAAGTCACTCAATCCCTATTGGTCTTAGTTCTTCATCTATAAAATGAGGATCCACTGAAGAAGGAAATGGTAAATCATTCTGGTGTCTTTGCCAAGAAAATCCCATGGATAGGTCCACAGGGCCATAAAGACACTGGACAACTGAACAACATTGTGAAGGATGGGCTGGAGAAGCTTGAAAATGGAGATGAGAACAGTAGAGGCAGATGGTACCAAGAGACTGTGCTGAGTTGGAGGCAGGGAGAATGTAAGAATGGGAATTAGAGAGAAAGAAGGTGACTGCAGAAATACTGAAGAGCTAAAATCGATGACTGTGAAAGCCAGGGCATTCAACAGATTTCCTGATCAAGGTAAGGATTTTATACATGAAAAGAAGGATTTATGGTGCTCAGAGATCCTTAATTATGTAGAATGTTTTCTTAGACCAGGCTATATCTTGTGGACATTAAAGATGGAGTGGCATAGGAAATCATGGACTCCTAGAATGATCAACTTATAGCTAAGAACTTCAAAGACTTCTGTTCCAACTCTGTCATTTTATAGATGAAGAAACCAAAGACCCAGGGAAGTCAAATGCCATGGTCACCGAGGTAGTAATGACAGAGCCAGGTTTTACACACAGATCCCTTGACTCCAAACATTGTGCTTTCTTCAAGATCTATTGCTTTGTAAGTAGCCATTGAAATCAATTTACCAGATACTTCCAAAACCCCCAAAACCAGCTCATTATCCTCATTTTACAGATAAAGAAACTGAGGCCTAGAACAAATGTAACAATATTTGAAAGCATTTAGCACAGAACTTGGTGTGTAATAGGCACTTAATAAATAAATAACAAAAGTATATAAATACATAAGCATGTATTTATAAAGAATAATAAATATCTGAAATATATGCAAACCTATAATTGCATAAACACAAATATATTAAATATATGCAAATATATAATTATATTGCTGTGGGAAAATCCATCCTGAATGAACAGGTTGGGACTCTCAATTTTCTGTAGCTCATCTATAACATATGGCACTTGGCCAGGATGCAGGAAAAAAACCTAGTCTCACCACCTTTATTTAAAATAAATGAATCCCAAGAAAACTGGGCAGAGTGAGTGATTAATTCATATTTTCATGGACTTAGCCAGAGCTATAGAAGGAATTTTTTGAAACATTTTTCCCATTTAGATCCACAGAATAATCATTTTAGTCAAAGCTCAGTGGAATAGCTGCTTATACTTGAACCTCTGGCCTTAAGGTTAAGCTAAATAGTGATATGATCTGAGGCTTGAAAGAACTCCTTGTACAAAAACATATACTGTTGTTGTTGAGTCATTTCAATTGTGTCTGACTCTTCGTGATCCCATTAGGGGTTTTCTTGGCAAGGATGCTGGAGTGATTTGCCATTTCCTTCTCCAGCTCATTTTATAGATGAGGAAATTGAGGTAAATTGGGTTATGTGACTTGCTCAGGGTCACACAGCTAGTAAGCATCTGAGACTGGATTTGAATTCACAAAGATGAATCTTCCTGACTACAGGCCTGGCACCCTATCCACTGCACAATCTAGCTACCTTATGAAAAATATAGCCCTGCTACAATGTCTGAAATTCCTCCTTTGTTTAAGGCATTGAAAAATCCCTTAGCAAATGTAACAATTCTTTTTGAAGAGTTGATAACAAATGATGATAGTATTCATCACCAATACCTTTATAATATTGTAATAATGATTCATATTTTAGAGATTATTCAAAAACAGGTAGGAGCTAGAAGGACCCTTATAGACAAGTGGCTATGAAGCTTTTTCTTCAAATTTCATTTTTTTAAAAAGTATTATGAACTTGACTAACATAAACATGAACATTGCTATATCCAAAGAACAGAAGTAGAAGCTATGAAACTGAATCTATTACATACAGCTTGGTTTTTTAAAGCGTATTTTAAATTTAGCATGGTAGTAACAACACTGCTCTGCTTGTCTGAGTTTCCTTCTGCTTTTTTTCTGTGCATTTCAAATATATTTCATGGATGCTTCTTTCTTTCCTTTCCTTTTTTTTTTTTTTGCACCTCTGTTACTACTCCTTCCATTTCCCCTAACAATTCTCTCCCACTCCCTCCAGAAAAAGCCATCCTTCATAATACAGAAATAGGGGGACAGGTAAAATATTCACATATTGTTTATGTCTAAAAGTGTATGTCTAGTTCTGTGCCTGGGGTCTATAGCCTTCCCCCCAAGAGGTGGAAAGAATGCTTCACTATAATTCCCCTGGAAATGCGATTGGTTGTTGGATTGATCAGTCTTTCAAAGTTGTTTTCCTTGGCAATATTTTAGTCATCATGTAAATTGCTTTCTTTTTTCTGCCCACTCTATTGAACTGGGTACCTTCCATCTTTTCTTATGGCACAGTAATATTCCATTCCATTTCTATACTATAGTTTTTTCATCCAATCTGCAGATGATAGATACCCACTTTGTTTCCAATTCTTTATTATAAAAAGTGCTGCTATAAATATTTTCATATATATCAATCACCCCCCTCTCTCTTTGATCTCTGTGGAGCATATAGTAGTGGCAGCAACACTGAGTTAAAGCATATACTAATTTAGTGACTTTTTGGGTCTAGTTCCAAAAGGCTTTCCAGAATGGCTGGATCAGTTTACAATTCCACTTGGATTATTGTTTCTGTATCTCACCTCCTCTTCAACAATTGTCATTTTCCTTTTTGTTATTGACAAGTATGAAATAGAACCTCAGTTATCTTAATTTGCATTTGCCTTATTATTAGTAATTTGGAAGATTTCTTCCCTTCTGGTTGTTGATAGCTTGTATTTATTCTTTTGAGAACTGTTTTTTCGTATTTTTCAACCATTTATCTTTTGGGGAATAATGCTTCTCCTGGTCATTCTTGTGGTCCTCTTCTGAACAGTTTCTGGCTTATGAATGCCCTTTTTGAAATGTGGTACCCAGGACTAAACACAGTGTTCCAGACATGATCCATTGAGGGCAGAGTTCAGGGGAGTATTCCCTCCCTTCTTGGAAGTCTTTTTTCATGCAGCCCAAGATCACAGGAGCTGTTTTGATCATGGGATCACAGTGTTGATTAATATTCTGTTCAGTTATTTTTCTGATAAACCCTGAGTATGGAACTTTACTGCCTCCTCTCTGATCTCCTACTCACTGGACTTTTCCTAGAAGTCATGAAGTTTTTTCTTCAAAGCCTTCAGAGTGGTAAACTAGCACCTCTCAGGCAGCCTATGCCACATTAGAATAGCTCTACTATTTAGGACATTTCTTTGCTGTCAAGCCTAAATTTGTCTCTTTGCCTCTTACCACATTGACCATGAACCATTAACTCCAAGTTCAACCATCCAATCACTTCAGAAGGCATTTCGTTGTATCATTATTCTAGTCCATATCTCCCCATGTTCTCCACATGAACAATGTGAGATACATTATTAAAGGCTTTACTAAAAATCTAGGTAAATTATACCTACAGAATTCATTTGATCTAGTATTTTGGCAAATGTCAAAAAAAAAAAAAGGAGATACATCTATTCTGGCTTAATCTGTTCTTAATGAAGCCCAGCTGGCTTTTTGTAATCTCTACTTCCTGTTTGAGATACTCACCAGCCATTTCTTTAATTTTCCCAGGAATCAAAGTTAAGTTTACTCAAGGTAATAAGTGACAGACTCTATTTTCTTCCTCTTTTGAAATTTGGGACAACATTTGCCCTTCTCCAATCTTATGCTGCCTTTATTTTCCATAATCTTTCAATTTTTACTGACAGTGGTTCAGTATTTACATTTGCTAGTTCTTTCGGCACCTGAAGATATAATTCACCTGGGCCAAGTGACGTGAATTTATCAAGTGCAACTAGATGCTCTCTTTCAGTCTCCTGATTGATCTGAGGTATCATCTCCCTGTTAACCACTCACTTATAGGGCAAAAGTCACTTTCCTTGGCAAAGAAAACAGGGGCAAAATAAGAAATGAACAGCTTTGTCTTCCCTTTGTTGTTAATTAACATCTTCCCATCTACCCAAAGGAAAATCCAATCTCTTCTTTGATTCTCCTTTTGTCTGTCACTATTTCCAAAAACAAAGAAGTCAAATATAACCACAAATAACAACAAAATGCATCTGTGGTCCTTAACTTTCCTTGTGAGTCTCGCCTCATTCTTAAATTTAGCATTCCCAGTATTTTTTTCCGGGACCATGACATACTTATATGCAACATCTGTTACCTGACCTTGTTTCTATCTTTGGCATTTTAAAAGAAAAACAAAATAAAACAAACAACCTTATGTTGGTTGATGAGTTCCCTGAGTATCTGATATATTTGTACCTTCACCTTTAGACAATTCCCCTTTTCCCTCCTCAATGTGATTTTTTTTTTGGTATTTCTAGAATTTCATTCTTGAACATCTCCAGTTCCTTCTGAGATGACTTCACTTGTAGAATTTTCTTCTGAATTCTTTGACTCTAAGGGCATACCAGACCATGTCTGGATTGCCTCTTTCTCTCTAACATCTAGCATAGTGACTGCTTTTCCTCAGAGTTGTCATCATTTTCCAGCAACTAGTTCTCACCTTTTGGTAAGAATCAGATATAGAACAGAATTTATTTTGCTTGGTTTTCTCACTTTTTGAGGGTTGAAATGATCACAAAGGCAAGTCAAGACATTCATTAGCTGCTCTGCTATTGGCAGAGAGAGAGAAAACTACAACAGCTGTCTGGATAATTGAAATCTTCCATCACTACTATATCATGCCTATTTTCCTGGCTTTTGTTCTGTTCCCTAAATTAATCTTATGCCTAATTTTTTTTGTCCTGTTGCTAGATGAGTCTATGTCAATGACTAAAAAAATACAAAAATATCTGTGACAGTATGAGAATTTCCATCTCACTGTTTTCCATAGTGATTGAGTCGGACTGTTTCTGCTTCTTCCAACTTGGTGTTTTCCCCTTCTCTAATACTTTGGCTAAATATTTGGGAATGATTCTGATCTGATGATAGCTGATCAAGTATGACAGCTCTCTCTCTCTCTTCCTCCCCCTCCCTCTCCTTCTCTCTCTCTCTCTTTTTCTCTCCCTTTCTGTCTCTCCCACCCTCTTTTTTTTTCTCTCTCTCTCCTCCCCAAGTATTAGTCTAAAAGGCATCCTCCCCCTAGAAATATTTGCCCACTATTCTGAAATTTTGCCCTGTACTTGGACAGTCAGTTTTTTTTCCTTCCAGCCCTGGAAATTCAAATATGGGCACAACAGCAAGCTGAGTAAAATTTAAGTACAGTCCAGCAGGCTGGCCCATGATCAACATATGGAGAGATTTTTCTCACTAGGTAAATGACTGCAGAATGCATTCTCCTGAATGCTAGTCCTCCAGGAGCCCTTTCAGGCTTAGAAATGGAAATTCAAGTTGATCAGGTCTTGTCAGGAATTGGGAGTGACCTCCTGGAAGGACAACTAGGACTGAAAAGGGAAATTACCCTTAGTTACAATAGGGAAGATATTTTTCTAATTGAAGACAAATTTGGTACCCTAGAAAATGCACTCTATTGA
Organism: Vombatus ursinus; assembly: GCF_900497805.2. Lineage (NCBI taxonomy): Eukaryota > Metazoa > Chordata > Mammalia > Diprotodontia > Vombatidae > Vombatus > Vombatus ursinus. Next base: position 3,801,731 of record NW_020954652.1, on the reverse strand, counting down.
AAGCTATTTCTATTTTATTTAATTTTTTTTAATTTTCTATTTTATTTCTATTTAAAAAAATAATTTCTAACAACCAATGTAAACTGTCAAGTAGCTAAAAAGTAACAAAAGGTAAAAAATAAAGCAAGTAAGAGAAATGAGAACTAAAACAAAACAAAACAATACCAAAAAGCAATTATTGTTATAATTGTATGTTTGCTAATTACTAAAGGAAATACAACTCTCTATGTCAACTTTATTTAAACATTTTATTCTTAGTCTAAAGCCTATGACTGATAGATTGATTGAGGAATGTTCTCACAAGGCTAAGGCTTATCTATTTTTAATAGATGCTTTTTGTTTTTATAGTGCATCACTTCTGAATATATTCTCTCCTCTCCAACTCACACCATCGAGTCATTTCTTGCAACATAAATTTAAAAAGGGAGAAAAAATGGCTCAAAAAAAAAGAAACAAAAAAAACCCCTAACCCAATTGTCTGCTATGTTTGACTGTACATGCAAAATCCCATAACTGTAGTCCCCTATTTCTATAGGCAAGGGAGGAAAGTACTTTTTATCAAATCTTCTTTAAGGTCAAACTTGATTATTATTATTATATAGTGTTCTGCTTTATTATTTTTGTTCTTTCCATTTACAATGTTATATGTATATTGTTTCCCTATTCATTCTGAATTAATGAGAGAAGAATGATAAAGCATGTAGTAAGATCTTGCTATGTGCAAAGTACTGAAGGTGTAGAGAAAATCAAGACAATCTTTCCTCTCAAGGGGTTTAGGTGGAAAGGTCATTTCTCTCCACTTATTCTCTGTCTCTTGGGTTCTGAAGGAATTCTCTGGTTTTATGGGTCCCACAGGATATTCTGAAGTTTCCTGAGTAAGTCCAAGGGCTCTTCCTATGGAACATTCTCTTGGGAATCCATAGGGTCCTAAATGAATGTCAGTTCAACTTCCTTTGTTTTGCAATATTTAAAATTGTTTGCACTTCTTTAGATATCCTTGTGACCATCTTCCCTTCCATTTTGACTATTTTTCTTTTTGATTTATTTGCTTGTGTTTTGAATTCTTAGCTTAATTTTCTTCCCTTTGAGACATTTGGCAATTTCATATTTTTCTTTCCTTTATATTTGTTTATTGTTCATTTTTCAGCTCCCATTTAATGACAGATGCAACAGTGTTTAAGCCTCAAATGTATTTCAGACCCCTCATACATTGTGGAATGCACATACCATCAGCTTCAGTCTTTGCTTCAAGTAACTTTACAGAAACTGTTCTGGCCCAGCTGGATGCCAGTTCCTTTTAATTCTGGGTTGATGTAGTCCCCTCCACATGCTGGTACCCTGCCCCTCTATTCTTTAGTTCTCTGGCTAAGTGTTGCTACATTGCAGTGCTCTGCCTTGTTATACCACCTTCCTCCTCTGGAGTTGGGTGGACACAGTTGAGTTTTGCCCCTTGTTGCCACAGAATGCCGGGATGAGGATAGGCATGGGATGTCGTGAAAGAGACAGCAGTAGGAACACAGATACTGTTGAGCAGATCCCAAAGCACAAACTAATGGATCAGGTTGTGTGCCATGCCATAATATGGGGGCTGGGAGGGGGAAGGATGCTGAGTGAGTGCATTAGCGATTAGCCTTCTCTCCTGTTAATTCATGAGGTTGTTATTTGGGTAAGCTTCTTGGTATCTTGGCCAAAGTGTGCCACTTGGACTCTTCTCTTTCCCTTAATGGACTTGCAAAAATAGCAGTTGTTGCTATATGTTTTTCCATTAGACTCACGTATTGTTTTACTGCAGAAGTACTACAGGTACTTCTCTGATGGCCATTATTTAAACTTAAAGCAATCAACCTGGTGTCATGGTGCAGGACACATGTTTGAGGCAGACATTAGTACCAGCATTAGGAACATCTAGGCAACTGCTGCTCTGTGCTCAGCCACCATGAGGCCAACATTATATAGGCAGGATTCTACCTGGCTCCCCGAGGCCAAAGCTGCATGGGGCTGGGCAGGCTGGAGGACTTATGTTCTGGCTCCGAGGCTGCAGCTGTGTCTGCCAGGTGGCCTACTGTCTGTTATTGTTATGGGGAAGCTATTTGGAAGAACAAACTTTTATTAATGCCTTTTGTTTTTACACCAAAGTCATTTATGGATATAACACCTCCACACCACTCCATGACAAACCCATTGAATCCTCCCATGTAAGAAAGAAAAATAATTAAGCCAGACCAACCTGCACAAGTATCTCTTCTGACAGTGTGTGCCATTTATCACCTCTGCTGCCCCAACCTCAGCAGATATCAGGGAGATGTTTTCCTTCTCTTTTCTCTGGGACTAACATTGGCCAGTATTATCATTACTCAGAGTTCAGCTTTATTTTAGTGTTAATTTCATTGATGTGAATGTAATCATTGTTTATATCATTCTTCTGGAAGTATTGATTTCTTTTATATACATTTCTCTGAATTCCTCATGTTTGTTGTTTTTTTTTGGGTCACTAATAGGACCATAGATTTAGGGCTGGAGGGACCTTAGAAGTCATTGAGTCCAACTTCCTTATTTTACAGATGAGAAATTAAGACAGATAGGTTAAGTAATTTGTGGGAGTTCAGAGAGCTTGGACTGAGGTGGGAATTAAATCTATCTCCTCTTCATTCCAAGTCTAGTGCTCTATTCACTAATATTCAACTTAATTACAGTTATAGACAGTAATTCATTTAGACGGTCCTCAATTTATGGGTACCTATTTTTTTTAACTGATATATAATATTTTATTCCCCCCCAATCACATGTTAGAACAATTTTTTTTAACATTTTTTAAAGTTTTTAGTTCCAAATTCTATCCCTTTCTCTCTCCTTCCCCTCCCCACTCCTTGAGATAATAAACAACCAGATATAGGATATACATTTCAATCATGCAAAAACATTTCCCTATTAGTCATTTTGTAAAGGCGTCTTAAATAAAAGAAGGAAAATGAAAAATAGGATGCTCCAGTCTGTATTCAAACTATATCAGTTCTTTCTTGGGAGGTGGATAGTATACTTCATCATTAGTCCTTGGGATTGTCTTGGATTGTTGTATTGCTGAGAATAGTTAAGTCATTCACAGTTCTTAATCATAAGATATTGCTGTTACTGTGTACAATGTTCTCCTGGTTCTGCTCACTTCACTTTGCATCAGTTCAAGTAAATCTTTCCAGGTTTTTCTGAAATCATCCTGCTTGTCACTTCCTACAAGACATTAACATTCCATCACAATCATATACCACAGCTTGTTTGGCTGTTCCCCAATTGTTATGCATATGCCTTTGATTTCCATTTTTTTGCCACCATAGAAAGAGCAGCTATTTTTTTGTACAGATAGGTCCTTTCCCCCTTTTTTGATCTCTTTGGGTTATATAGATAGCAGTTATTGCTGGATCGAAGGGTATGCACAATTTTATAGCCCTTTGGGCATAGTTCTAAATTGCTCTCCAGAATGGTTGGAGCAGTTCACAGTTCTACCAGCAGTGCATTAGTTCTCCCTTTCTGCCAGAGAACTCTGAATGTTTTTCTTTTTCTTTTATGGGGTGTTTATAGTACTATATTGTAAAATTTGGGTTAAATATTTGGTCATAGGCTGAGTGTAGGTCAATGTTAAGTAAAAATACTTTTTCTGTGTTGTCTGCTGGCCTTATTGTGTCACCTGCAACTTCCGCAAAACTCTTCCCATTTAACTTCTTATACTGACCTGCAATGTATTGAAACTGCGATGTGGAAAGTAGCAATGTGGAAGGGATAACCGTATTGATGACTTTGAGGAGTACCCTGTTCCCTTTCCTTTGTAAAACCCTCCCCTTACTCCTACATTATTAGGCTTTGCAAACTAGTTTGTAATGTTTTTAAGAGGAAACACAACTGAATTATATCATTGTTTTTGTAACAAGTGGTAAGCTTCTGTGACTTGTGTTCCATTAAGGTGAGAGGAGTAAATCAGAATCTTCTAGAACCACTAAAAAAGACTGATTTTTCACTTAATAGTTACTAGAAGGAGTATGGTAGACTATATAGGCCTGTTAAGCTTGGTGTCTGAAAGAGCTGTGCTCAAATCTCATCCTTATTTCCTATTAGTGGTATGGCCTTGGATATGTTATTATTGATAGAATGCTGGGTTGGAATAAGGAAGACCTGGGTTCAAATCCTGCCTTTCTAGGTGTGTTATCTTGGATAGTCTCCCTGAGCTTCAGTTTCCCAATCTGTAAAATAGGGAGGTTGGATTTGACGATCTCTAAAATCCCTTCCATCTCTAAATCAAAGATTAAATGTATGAAATGAAAGTCATGGATCTCTATATGCTTCAGGTATCTCCCTGGGACTTACTATCTACTATTTTCCCACAGTCATGAAATCACAGAGCCATTGCAGGCATAAATTCATAATTTTATGTAAGTCTATAATAGCATAAATTCTGACTTTCTGATAGTGGTTGGCACATAGTAGGCACTGAAAAATTCTTATTGACTAGTGAAAAATCAGGTTCTTAAAAGCTATGATCTCACTATTAAAAGACTAGCAAATATGTAAAAGAAGTGTGAATAGCTTAAATATATTTTTCATATATGTATATATTACATGTAGAATGTAAAGATTTATTAATTGGGTTCTTCACAGTTCAGATTATTATTATTTCCATTTTACAGATAAGGAAACCGAGGCTCAGAGTAAAGAATAATAATTTATTATATATACTTGATGCATTTAATGGAATTACACTAAAAAGATATTAGCTAGAATAAAGGATAGTATAAAATTTAAAAAAAACAAGTCTAAGACTATTATATGAAATAATGCTTTATTATGATGATCATTCCAGTAAAGTGTGAATTATTCAACTTGACAAAAGACTTTGGTGCCATATATTAATGCTCAGGGAATTTCTGGTGTGGGAGCTCTTTTCTACAGATCCAATTGTCTATGATTGAGTACATAAATTTCAAGGACTGTAGACTACAGATTTATAGCTAGAAGAGACCCTAGAAGTTATCTAGTTCAAACTCTTAGATGATGAAACTGAGAAATATTAAATAACTTCCTTGGCTATGGTCACAGAGACTGTGGGAGATCTTGGGTTAAAGTCTTCTTATACTCCATCTAGTAGTTTTTCCCTCCTCTTCCTCCATCCCCCACTACTGGAATAATGAAGACATTATGTGATTTAACCAAGATCACACAGAGTAAGTAGCAAAGAAGCATTCCAAATCCTGCCTCTTGTTGACTCCAACTCTAGTGTCATTTTCACTGATAAGTCACCAAGTACCTTGGTTCTAAATAAATGTAAATTATTATGATTCATTCATAAACTTCCTTTCATTTTCAAATGAAGAATCACCATTACTTTAGCATCATTTGGTATGGGACTTGTTGTCTCTACTGATTTTATTGGCTTTCCTATTTTGCAGGTGAATCTCTTGTTGAATATCCTATCTCTGTGTAATACTATTTAAAGAGAATGGTCAAATATTCTTTATTGGAAGGTCTAGTTGATAAGTCCTTAACTTAGTGTGATAAGTTTCTGGTCAGACAGAAGACTCCCTGAAGATGCTCCAAGATTCTTTTAGCCCAATTCTCAGTGCCATTGGACAGGGTAGGGATGGGGGAGAAGGAAGTTATTTGGGAAGGTTTTAATGTATGTGGTTATTTTTAAAGTAATTGCATAGAAAGGGAGGCAGAATATTTGCTTCTACTCTCTCTCTCTCTTTTTCATCAAGCAAAACAAATTCTTAGTTTGACCATGTTGAAAATGTGTCGTGCTGCATATTAGTCCATTTCCTGTCTGTTGGAAGGAGGACCACTTCCTTCATCATCAGACCATCATATTTCTGTCCATCAGTAAAGAAGGCGTGGAGGGTCAGATTGTTGTGGTGAGTAGAGAGAAGATCAGCCTTGGAATCAGGAAGACCAGGTCTGCCTCTGATACTACCAGTTGAATTGTGGGTAGGTTTCTTAATTTCTCAGTGTCGCCCAAGCAACTCTTTAAGACTTTGTTACAGGAACTGTTTATCTGAATTAGTGTTGAATTGGAGAGTTTTTAAATTAGAAAATTCCTTACACCAATAAAACAAAAATAATATTTTCCTAAATTGCATATAGTACCAATTAGACAGTGTAGAATACAGGGTCAGCTGCATAGTTAGAAAGCACTATTATATTATACTATGTCATGGACATTCTTCTTTTATTGCATAAACTAAAAATAAAATAAATTTAAAAAAGAAAGCACTATGTAAAATGTGAGTTATCATCATTAATATTAACTATTATACAACTACTAAGGGTCTGGGTCTGAATTTCAATTTAAGTCCTCCTAACTCCAGGCTCCATGCTCTATCCACTGCACCATGAAGCTGCCTCTATTATTGTGATAAACATCACAATAATACGATACGTATCACTAATTATTATTAACTAATTATAATGATTCTGAACAGCTAAACTCCCTCAAGAGCTTATCTCATTACTTGATGCACTTTGTAAGTTGTATCTGTTCCCCAAAATGCAAGTTTAAAATGCATGTCTCCTAGAGTCAATAAAATTGGGAATCTGGAAATTAAGCCTTTAAAGTAGTCAGTTTTTGAATAGAGGTGCTTTTCTTAGCAGATCTTACTATATCCTCTTTAAAAAATCCTTAATTTACTGGCAAGTTCACTGAATAATTTAAATTTGGATTATTCTTGACATATATAATTGCCATGTTCTTCATTACTTTACTCTAAAAATCAGATAGGGATACTCCTACTCTCACCAAAGGCATCTTTGAATCCCCTCGAAGGTTCCATGCCTTGCAAAGAAAAACACTCAGGAATTTTCATAGGTTCGTTGATGGTGGAAGGTACCTTTGAGGCCAAACCTTCATTTTACAATGATGCCTAGAGAGGGTAAATTATTTGCCCCAGGTCACACAGGGAGTAAGAGATAAAGCTGTGATTTGAACCCAAATCTTTGGACTCCAAAGTCAGTGTTCTTTTCACCCTAACAGTTGTGCTCAAAGTTTTTAGTCTCAGGACCCCTTTATACTCTTAAAAGTTAATGACCTCTCCCTCAAAAAAAAAACCCCAATGCTTTTGCTTATATGAAGATTTACTATGCTAGAGATTAAAACTTCTTAGTAGTATTATGAAAATAGCTTTAACCCCATCAATCTCATAAAAGGGTCTCTCCTTCCTGAGGCGTTAACAAATGTACTTTGAGAATCTCTGTATTATACTATTCTTCTTCCTTGGACACAAATGCTTGTCACTATTGATGACCATCTTCTAAATTAATCCCCCATTTCACTTAACACTGGAAACAAGGCATTTAGTCTTATTGTAGGCAAAGCCCATAGGACTATTTTATTAGCTCCACTATGGGAAAATAACAGTAATAGAGGAGCCAGTTCTATTCCAAACTAGGCGCCTGTGGGTTGTTCAGTTTTTCTGAAGTTTGAAGTGTTCATGATTAGATAGCAGAGTCTAAGTGGTTCTTTTGATAAATCACCAATCTGGAGCCCTTGATAATGATCCTGGGGTGGCATGGTCTGCGATAAATTGTCTAATTGACTGAAGATTGATATCATCACTGACTTTCTCCAAGCCAAAGACACTTACAGACTGTTCCAGTTCCCTCACTCTCAACTACCCCATTTTTATGAGTGAAAACAAAAGATAACATGGCTTCTTCATTCTCACATTTACATAATTTTAATATTTTATATCCCTGCTTCCAAACATCACTGTCCCTCTTCCATCAATTATATTTGAAGTTCCTTTTTACATACTATAATACACTCACAGAAAGGGACATACTACGCTCAGCATTCACTGATATTGATATAGAATGATGGAAGAGACTGTTTCATTCTTTCTTTTTGTATCCTCAGTATCTAGTAGGTGCCTGACACATAGAAGTTGTTTAATAAATGCTCATTATCTTATTGATTTATAGAAACTTAAAGAAAAAATAGGGCTATCCAAGACAGAAGACTTGAGAGTAAGTGGGCAGGTGCCCTTAGAAAATGGTGCAATCTGGACATTTGTCCCCTGAGATATTAATGTACAGCCTACTCTGACATGTGGTCTCTGCCTTCAGTGGATTTACACTTTGTTTTTCTTTTCAGAATTCATCTTAACTATATTCCCCAGAGTATCTCATCCCCCTCACTCCCAGAGAGCCATTCCTTAGAGCAACAGATAGGAATAGGGACTGGTTCTGTGATGTTACTGGCTTGGAGAATTCCCTAATGAGAAAATTCTCTCTCCCAATGCAGGTTAGCACATTTCCTGAACTTACAGTCTTAGAGAGTGTCACAGGGCATTGACAGGTTCATAACCTCCTCAGAGTCACTCAACCAATATATGTCATACTTAAAACTTGAATCCAGGTCTTTCTGGGTCAAAAAGAGAAAAAAATCAATAGTACTAATAAAACTTCAACTAAATCAGACATTATATGCAATTTTCCACACCTACAGTTCCCCACCTTTACAAAGAAGGGAGGGAGATTTATTCTCACATATTTTCTTTTGGGCCAAGTTTGGTCATTATAATTTCATAGTATTCTACTTCAAGTGTTTTCTTATCATTTTTTTCCATTTGCATCATTGATTACACAAAAGAGACGATTTTACAAGTGATCATTCGTCTCAAGAAAGGGCAAATTGAAACATGTCAGATAAAGCAAAGATAAGAAGATTCTAAATTTTCAAAATGTAAATTTTCTTTTCTACAAATTCTACAAATTTCCATTTTTTTTTTTTTTTTTTACAAAATCTGGTCTCATCAATGTATAATAAAGAAGAGCATCAGAGAATCCCAGACTCTCATTTGGGAGGATTTCTGTCTAAAGGCCATCTAGTGCAGCCATTACCTCAGCAAGAATGCTTTCCACAATATAACCAGCAAATATTCATCCAGGCCACACCTGAAGACCTCTTGGAGCAGGGTAAGCTAATTACTCCAGAATCAGTCCATTCTACTTTCATATAGGTATAATCGGTGGCAAAGGTTTTCTTGCTTAACCAGCAACAGAACTAATTAGCCTGACCCTGCTGTCTAGCTTCATGGGACAGAAGAGTGGCTTTTCCAAAATTGTCCCCACCCCCCCAACCCCAATGGTTGCCTTTGTTGTATGAGATGCAAGAATAAAAATTCCCCACCCATCAGCCTTCCCTACAAGGGTTTATGCCACATCAGCCTCTGTTTTATTATTTGGAGAATAGAGAATCAATAAATCAACAAACATTAAATGCCTACATTATGTCAGGCAATGTAGTAGCCATGAGGGGTACATAAAGGAGAATGAAACAATCCCTGCCCTTGAGGAGATTATGTTGTGTTTGTCCTTCATTCCTGAAGAGGACTATGACATCAGGGAGATGATATGACTTGCAATTGACCTTTTTTGAGTGTGGGAGGGCTGTGCAAAGTCAACAGCCTCCCTTTCTTCTCCAGAGCCATCTGGGTCCAGTGGCCAGATATTCATCAAGACAACTGGAGATAGTTCAGCCAAGGAGATTATGTCCTATTAGAGGGAACATCATGCACATTTATAAGTACACATACAACTAATAAAAATGGATGAGATAAAAAATAAAACCAAAATATCAAATAATGAACCTACTTTGTCATTATGCTGTCCAAACTATCTACTTTTTCCTCCAATATATTTTTCACTACTCCTACCCACTTCATTAATTTCATCTCTGTGACCAGTTATCATATAGTAAGATAGTATTCTAATTAAAAACAATAAAAGCTCTAACACCGAGACCTATAAACTTTTGTATAAATATCCTTCTCAATTAAAAATAATAAAATCCTTGAAAAAATCCCTTTTTGGTTGTGAATAATGTATTTCATCTTTCTTATTGAAATTTAAAGTGTTTCATTCGTTCATATTTTCTATGTATTCTAACCATTGAAAAATACCTCACGTATAGAGTGAAGATTTGTACTGATGGAGGCATACATTGAAATTCATTGCACGAGGTAATATAAAAAGTCTGCAAAGTTACTGAGCTGTCGTTTTTGTTTATTTGACTGTAGACCCATTTGGATACAAAGTTGGACCTGGAGCACGACCCATCTTGGTTTAAACCTCACCTCTGACACTTTAACGCTCTTCTAACGTAGGCAAATACTTTTACCTAAATCATCCTCTTTGGTCCTCTTTGAAAACAAAGCACCCACAACAACATGAAGAAGTCTGTAAAACATCCTACTAAATTATTGATAAGTCACAGCCTGCCTTATTGAAGGGAGTTCCAAGCCAAAGGTATACTGGAGCTGGCTTAAACCATGGAACCCAGTTGTTAAATTTTTAACTAGAGCATTTTTACCTCAGAAATCAGCAAATGCTACAAATAAGGGCTTGATTTCTTATTTTGATTGTCTAGACTTAAGAAAGTAATGGAGAAAATGTTAATAAATCAGATTAAATTTAAACATGTGCCTCACATTTTTGGAGAGCCGATTATTAAACATTTGCCAGCATATCCTTGGAACTCCCCTACTACCAAAATCATACATCATCAATCGTGCTGTAATATTTGGCTCCAAGATGCTAAGTAATCGGCACGACTCTATTTTTCACCTTTCAGTTTATTCCTTTGACTTATTCAAGGACCATAGAATCCTGGAAACATATATACATGATTCTCTGGCAAATGTGTGAATTCTCTTAAAAATCCAGTCTTTGCTCGAATATTTCTAAATAGGGGGAACTCACTACTTGACAATGCAGCCCATCTATTTTTTGGATTGGCAGAATCAAAATAGAATGGGATTTCCCTAAGTGGAGCTACATTTACATGTGACCTTTGTCTTGGATACTTCTTCATTTATACACTTTTGCTTTACAAATCCTATGTACCAAGACATTAATTAAAAGGTAAAAAACATCCAACCTAATTGGACTTCAACAGAAAAACAGAAAAAAATGTGTTTCTTCTAAAAATAGCAAGGCAACTTCAGTTTTTATCAAGACCTATATATCAGCATCATTCTAACTTTTTTTGCGGGGGAAGGTAGTCAGCATAGAGGTTACGTCCCAGAAAAGCTTTGTAGGGTCCTTCTGAATCCTTCTGGTACAATTGTAAGAGGTATTAACACCACGGCAGTTAGTTCTTTGGTAAGACATGAATTTGCTTGTCCGTGCCCTTTTGATAGCACATAAAATATGTCTGGTTGATTCACATCCAGTTCATACACCAAGGGCACGGACTAGAATTTGTCCTTTAAGTAGAAAAAGAGATAGCTTCAGAGTTAGAAGAGAGGGAGGGGAGAAGGCCAACACACAGGGACTCAGACTTGGTCCCATGGAAAGAATGCTAAGACACTTGAAAGTGGCCTCCTTGGGAATCATGTGGCCGCAGAAATAGCAGCCAAATGGAGGCATTGGGAGACTAGTTCTTGGTTCAGGCTGGAATCTGTAGGAACTCAAGCCAGCAGTGATGGCAAAAGGATGGAAAATTTGAACAAGCTGAGAAATTGCTGAATCCAGTTGTAGAGTTTTGGATGATCCTGTTCCTGGCCCAAAGCTCCTGGAGCAAGAAGAGCTCCTTGACCGAGTGAGAGTTGGATCTGAGGACCTGTAAGAGACAAAGTCATGATGGGGAAGAGGAAATCTGGTCCTTTTCTTTACTGAGACTTACATGGACTTGGAAGATCTTGGACAGGGGATTGACTCTTTACCAAGCCTGAGTGCTTTCCCCTGGTCGGCATGGGGGTTAGGGGATGGGATTCAACCCCAGTGTAGTACTACAAGTCAGGGACACTGCATATTCCCTTGGGGAATATGGGTTCACTGTAGTCATGGATTGCTTTCTGAAGATTATAGCCTTAGAACCTGAAGGAACCTTTATAATTATCTAGTCTAACCCCTTCATTGTACTGATAGAGAAATAGAGGCCTTTGGAGGTTAATTGACTTGCCTAAGTTCATGTAGATTCATGAGGAAGGTGGTGGCCCACAGGAGATGACAAGAGATCTATCTTGATTGTTTATGGGTACAAATGTGAGTTGTGTGTGTGTATTTTCAATTTGAAATTAAATAAAGCTCATCCTATAGTTGATGTTATGTTAGCCCAAGTTCTTGCATAAAAACTGAGGGTTCCTGCCCTGTTTGTTGTGAACACCTGGATATGAACAAAAATCTAATGGTCCCAGGTGACTCTCTTGGAGGGTAGGAGGGGAAACCAAGAGTGTGTTTCTCTAATAACCAATCAACAGACAGAGTTAACATCCAGCACAGTGGAAAGTGTGGTAGATTTTAGCATCAAAAGACCTACACTCAAGTCCTGGAACTCCCACTTCCTTTTCATGTCATCTGAAAGAACTTGATTAAGCCCCATGGGCTTCTGTTTTCTCATCTAATGGGTAGGTTAAAGTAGATGATCTTTGAGATCCCTTCCAACTCTAAATCTGTGATCCTAGGATTTCTCCCAGCTCTAGGTTTATGTTCCTCTGTTCCAATGATCTGTTTAAATGCCTTCTAGGTGCCAGGTGCCATGTTACAAACACCAAAATGTTTCCTTCCTTTCCACCCTCACTTCAAAGAATTTATATTCTTCTGGATTATGTAGGAAGCTCCCACAACAGAACCTGGCTTCTGTCAATCAAGAACTTCAGTTCTGGGTCATGGGTTACAAAAACAAAAACAAAAAAAACTCAGAAAATAAATACTTATTTATATGTGACTGGGAACGAATGTTAAATTTGGTTTTCCTTGATTAGTGTCTCTTCAGGATGACACCATTTATTTTGTGGAAAAGGAAGAGAGAGAGAGCGAGAGCGAGAGAGAGAGCTCAATGAAAAAAAAAAACACAACCAATATTCCATCCTAATAATAATAGCACCTTGAGGTTGTACCAATTTATGCTCTTTACAAAGTGCTTTCCCAGACGTTATCTAATGGGACCAGCTTTGGTATATCACTTATTGGAATATGACTAGCCCTTTTCAGGTTCAAGTGAGAGTCCAATGAAACTGTCCCCAAAACTATTGGCAATAGGGAAGGTTCAGGAGCAGGATTGGGGATGAATGAAAAAAAAAATATTTTAGGCAAGCAGTAAAAACGACCACATTCTCAAGCTTTGGTCCCTAATGTATAAACAATTCTTCTGCTGAATAAATTGCACTGGAGGGAATTATTTTTGGTATATGATCAATCAGACCACAGAAACATATTAATGCTGGTTTTTCTTTTGGTGACATAAACCCAGGTGAATAGGTGCTGTCCTCACCCCAGTGAAGATTTGGCCGGAAATACTGAAATGGATAGATTAATTGTAGCTTTCTGAAATTGCAAATTTGTTCTATTTCACTTAGTTTGCTCTCTTTTACCCTTAAAACAAAGAGTTGCACAGTTAATTATAAAAAGAAAAGAATCTATGGAAAATGACTTCCCCCAGAGCTTGGGCTCTTTAGTAAGGAGTTTTGAAATCTGTCACCTTCTTAGGATTCACACATTGCTCTCTGGATTTTGTCTATCATGTCATAGAAGCTTCTTCACCCTGGAAGTTCACTTTGTCCCCTGTGGCCCTTCCTCTGATTGGCTGGCTCCTCACAGGACCTCCATTTTAAGGCAAGCACTCTGGATAGCTATGTCTTCATTTTTCTCCCTGGAACAGGCAGATGGGTATCTCTCTCCCAGAGGTAGGATACACCCAGGAAGAATTGTTCATCTTGAGTCATGCCTCCAGGAGCCAGAGGCCATGAAAAGCCAGTGCCCTACGTGGAGCCCAAATTTCAACAAACAATGTTGGAGATCTGCCTTCTAGTCCAGGCTTTGACTCTGGGCCTCTCCTTTCCTTTTCTAAATTGAAGAGGTTGAGCAATCTGTTATATGAGGTCCCTTCTAACTTTAATAGTATTCAAGGCCATGATACTCAGACTCCATTTGATTTTACCTCAGCTCAACCAGTCAATCAACAAACGTTTATTTATCGTCTATTCTGTGCCAGGCATTGGACTATATGTTAGGACTAAAAGACAAAAAAAAATAGACCCTGCCCTCAAGAAGCTTACCTTCTACTTTAGCTTCAATTTTAGTAGCTGCTGAACAAACCTTCCTTTGTGACCTTAACAAGTCAGTTTCCCTCCAGTCAGCCTCAGTTTCCCCCTTTTAAAATGAGGGACTCAGACATAATGATCCCCAAGGTCCAAAGGTCTTTCTAGCTCTAACATTTAGTTGTACTGCTTTTATGGATTTCTTTTTTAAGAAAGGTCTCTCAAAAAAAAAAGAGCCTATAATGAATGTAAACCCTATCTGAAAGCTCATTGGTATGGGACTTTCTCCCTATTCATTCCTGACAGGAATAAAAGTCTCTCTTAAAGAAGAGTGGCAGGAGAAGAGTCTAGAGATGTCGATGCGAGGAGAGGCCCTTACCATGTGGAGCTTTTCTACATATGGCACCCACTTCTTTCTTTTTATCACTTTATTCTCTATTGTCTGGACTATCTTTCTTCTCCTAGTAATCAATCAGGGTTAAAGTTCTAAGATTTACTTTTGAAGAAACAACTGACCTTAGCATTCATTGTCAGAAATATATCCCTGTGGGGAGCTTCCCTTGAGTGACCTTATGGTGTGCTAGGATGCTGCATATGTGTGTGTGTGTGTGTACACACGTGTGTGCACACGTGTCTGTATGTGTGTGTGTGTGTGTCTGTATGCAGTATTCATACTCCTCCCTCCAACCGTTTGTCCTCAGTCCCTTCAAACTTTCCCACCGCTGGTGCCTTTGTTCATGACCATAATTTGTAGTACTCCTCCCAGGCACAAAAATTCCTGGTTATGTCTTTGTTAATAATAATAGCTGACCTTTAAAACCTTTTATTGTTTGCAAAGCTCTTTACAGAATTTATAGAATTTGCTCGACATAAAAAGAACTTTACAAACCTTACTAGTTCATTTGGATTCATTTATTAGAACAAAAGCACAACTACATGCTACTCATAAAGGTCAGTGGCTCAAAGGCTTGAAAAAGAAAGAACGATCCAAAAACAATCAATTATTTAATTAACAAGTATTAATTCTGAATATATAGGAAGTCTTTCCCAAGCCCTTTTCCTTCTACTGCTTCTCTCTGTTAGTTATTTGTTAATGATTCTGTGTATAGTTTGTACATATTTATGTGCCTGTTTTTTCTCTCATTAGATTGTGAATTGCTTGACACCAGAGATCATCTTTACCTGTCTTTTTATCCCCAGGGCTTAGCCCAGTGCCCATCACATAGAAAGCATTTAATGAATGCTCACTGATTGACTTAGAAGACATACTATGTGCCAAGCACTGGGGCTACAGATATTTTCAAGGAGTTAAAATTCTAATGTGAATTCAGGAACATTGAGAAGTATGTGCTGAACGATCAATTATAAGGTGGTTTTTTGTTGTTGACTCATTTCAGTCGTGTCTGACTCTCCATGACCCCGTTGGGGGTTTTCTCAGCAAAGATATTGGAGTGGTTTGCCATTTCCTTCTCCAGGTCATTTTACAGAAGAGGAAATTGAGGCAAACATGGTTAACTGGCTTGCCTAGGATCACAAAGCTGGTAAGTGTGTGAGGCTTGATTTGAACTCAGGTCCTCCTGATTCCATGCTCAACACTCTATCCACTGTGCTACTGAGCTGCTCCAGGTGATCAAAATGAATAAACACAAATAAATACAAAATAATTAAATATAAAATGATTAGGAAGAGAGAAGACTAGTAGTTGAAGGCATCAGAAAGACTTCATGTTGAAAAAAATTGACTTCTAAAGAAGACCTGAATACACGAGTCGTTATTTTAATAATGTTTTGTAATTATAATTTTCCACCTTGTGACTGTTTTATTTTTCTTCATTGACCATGCAGTAGAGTTTTTTCTTCTTTTTATACAAATCTTCTTCTGAGAAATACATATTCATTTCAGACCCTTCACTCACTCCAATTTAGCACCTCAGTGTTAATGTGTTTGCTCACAAAGTTATAGGCTGGTTCACTTCTGGACAGCACATTTTAGGAAAGGAAGCGATAATCTGGAGAACATACAGAGGAAGGCAGGCAGGTTGATGAAGGATGCTATGATGATCATTTGAAAGATCCAGAGGTGTTTAGCCTACAGAAAAAAAGACTCAAGGGGGTCATGACACCTGTTTTCAGATTTGAAAGGTTATCATATAGAAAAGGGATTTGTTTTCTTTGGCTTTTCTCAGGGAAAAATCTTCCTAATACTTGTTTGGTTGTTCCGTCGTGTCTGACTCTTTGTGACCCCGTGGACCATAGCGCACCAATTCTCTCCATGGGGTTTTCTAGGCAAAGATACTGGAGTGGTTTGCCACTTCCTTCTTCAGTTCCTAAAATTTATAGTTATTAAAAAGTGGAAGAGATAGTGAATTCTTCATTACTGGAGGTCCACTTTTCAGTTATGTTGTAGATAATATTTGTGCCTGACCTGTGGTAGAAACTTCCAAGCTTACATTGGTCTGATCAGCCGCAGTTGGACACATTGTAACGCCTCCCAACATAGTGCTGTCATTTTAGTCCTCTTTGAGAATTAAGGACAGCAAGCATGGTGTGGATACACCATACAGTTCTACCAAAGGAGAACTGTAATGTCCAACTTTGACAATTACTTTGGATATTGAATGGTTAAGTGACCTGCCAAAGTTTATAAATAATATGCATCAGAAGTGGGCCTTGAGTGTCATCTTCCTTGCGTGAAGTCCAATGCTCTAAGGCCTCATGTATGCTATGATGCCTCTCGAAGTTGTAGATAGAATACTTCATTAGTCAGGAATTGGACTACATGGTTCCTGAGGATTCCCAACTATAAATTCTCTGGTCAGTGGTAACAATTGTCAGGTTCCATTTCCTCCCCCTCAAAATGGATATAGAGCTAGCCGCATTACTTGAGGCATTGTGGGATAGTAGATAAAAAGCTAGCCTTCTATCCAGGAAGACCTGGGCTCAAGTCTTTCATTTGACCATGGTAGCTGTTTGCTCTTGAGTAAGTCACTCAATTTCTCAGTACTTTAAGCAACTCTCTACAATCTACATTGTAGAGAGGTTGTCAGCTTGCAATGGTAGAAGGAATTCGTCACCAAAAGTTCCCTACACCAATGAAATCCCATATCCTATCCAGTAAGGTTGTTGAGAACCATAGGACAAGACCCTGGGCAAATAAGCTGAGGTTCCATATGCACAGTTGTTGGTTTTCTGGTTCAAACAAACAAGTGGTTGTTGGCTATCCAGATACATAAGCGTTTGGCTAAGAGAGAGGGGAAAATGTGTGCGTATGTGTGGATATTATAAAATATGCATAGTTTAATATATTCATATTTTTCTTCTTTGTATATTGCAATGCTAATTAACCTGAGAAAAGAAACCACCCAGTCTCTGAGGAGGGGGAGAGGCAGGCAGGTGTAGAGAAAGAGTAGGAAAAAGAGAGCTGCACTATTTTGAGAGCTGAAGCAGTGGAAAAATAACAGAAATCAATCATTCTTGGCCAAATATTGTATGTTTGTTCAGGGCAGGGTTGAGTTTTCCAGAACTGGCATTGAACGTGTTCTCAGGGGCATTAGGTCACCTGGGTTTGAAATTGGGGCTCCTTATCTGGAGAAAATGGATTTCATAAAAATAACCTGGTGTGAGGGCTCAGGAAGGAGACAGTGGACAGGACCAGGCTTTGCCAGTTACCTGGCTGAAATAGACCAGGAACTATTTCCTTTAACATTTTTAAGTGTGCTGAGATTTTAGACTTTGAACTGGTGGCTTTTCTTTCCTTTCCTTTCCTTTTCTTCTCCTCTCTTTTTCCCTCCCTCTCTCCTCTTCTAAAAGAAAATGGCAAAATTTAACCCATGTAATGAAAGTAGTTGTCAATTACATCCCCCCTCTAAGTCCTTGCTTATTTATGATATGTGATTTTTGTTTTGTTTTTAAGTAACACCTGTTACTTTGTGAAAGTGTTCTGTAGTGGATAGAGCCAGGCTTGAAGTCAGGAAGAAGCCCAGCCTTTGACACTCTAATATGCTCATCATCTTTGGGAAAATTTTAGTTTTCCCTCTCTCCTTTAATTGACTGAATCCTAACAGGCATTGATATATGTGTTTGATTGTTAATAACATTGAGCAACATTACATTCCTATTATTTGTCAGAAGACAGAAATGCAGTCAAATTAATGTGAATTATTCCCTTCTTTCTTCCTTCTCTCCCCCTCCTTCTCTCTCCCCTCCCTCTCTTTTACCTTACTTCCTTCTTTTCTTTCCTTTCTCTTTATCCCTTCCTTCTTTCCTTTCTTTCTTCCTTCCTCACTCCTTTCTTGTTTTCTTTCTCTTTCTTTCTTTCTGTCTTTCTTTCTTCTTTCCTTCCTTTCTTTCTTTTTCTTTCTTTCTTTCTCTTTCTTTCTTTCTTTCTTTCTTTCTTTCTTTCTTTCTTTCTTTCTTTCTTTCTTCTTTCCTTCCTTCCTTCCTTCTTCCTTCCTTCCTTTCTCTTTCTTTCTTTCTTTCTTTCTTTCTTTCTTTCTTTCTTTCTTTCTTTCTTTCTTTCTTTCTTTCTTTCTTTCTTTCTTTCCTAACACTTACCTAATAAAATTGTTGTGGGGAACAAATAAGATCATTGTGATGTGCTTTGCAAGCCTTAAAATGATTTATATGTTATTATTATGGAATCTCTGAGGTAATCCACTCTAGTCTTTCTTAATCAAGAATCCAAAATCAGATGGTAGAAAATAATATTAATAGCTACCATTTATATGGTGCTTTAAGGTTTGCAAAACTCTTTACAAATATTTTCTCATTTCATCCTCATAACTACTTTTAGAGGTAGGTGCCTCCCCATTATACAGATGAGGAAGCTGAGGCAGACAGAAGTTAAATGACCTGTCCAGGGTCACACAGCTAGTAAGTGTCTGAGGCCAGATTTGAATTCAGGTCTTCCTGAATCCAGGTCTGGAGCTTTTGCCATTGTGCTATATAGCTGCCGTAAATCTACTCATTGTACATGCTCAGACATGTGGTATGTGGCCAAGATGGAAAAGTTTTCTTCCCCACATCTGTCTTGGAATAAGAAAATGGTGAGCCCATGAAGAGGACATTGGAATGAAAAATAGCATCTCTTAAGCAGTAAATGAAGTTTCTGGACTGAGAGATTGCACTTCTGATCTGAAAGATAGGACCCATAGCATCATTTATTTCCTTCAAATGCATCCAGAATTGTTATCTTAAAAGAGATCTTACTCTGTACTGTGGACGTCTCAATCACATTCAGAGCATAAAGACCGTGAAATGAATTGCATATTTTATTGTAATTGACATCCTTGTCTCTTTTCTTCTCATCCTTCTGCAGGATACACACATCACTTTAATGCCTCTATTCTTTGCTTCTTATACCTTCAGTAATTCCTTGTGGAGAGCAGGGGACTTAAAAACACCAACAGCCTTCCCTTTCATTTAAGAGAACAAAAGTCACCGGCAGTGATTGCCCTCAATAATCAGTAAAACAGTAGATTATGCCTCTGTTGAAGCTATAGTTGACAATCTGATGGTTTGTTTATTTAAGAACATTTTTGGTAGCTCACAATACATCAAAAGGATTTTAAAGGAGGTAATTATTATTGTGATTATTTTTTGAATCAGACTTGTGGTTTCATTGGTGTAGGGCAATGGCATCAAATTCAAATAGAAATGAGGGCTATTAATCCAAACGCAAGGATTTCCGTGAGGTGCATACTGACTTAGTTTTAAAATGTAGTATTATTTATCTTTTATAGGATTTTTATTTATTTTGTTAAATATTTCCCAATTATATTCTATTCTATCTGGTTCCAGCTTTCCTTGAGAGTGATGCATCTGTAGATCAGACTCAGTGTCATATTTGACACCTTTGGTGTCAGGAGCTCCAGTAAGGACCTTCCCTACCAAGGCAGCCCTTCACCTCTTCTGCAGTCTTAGAGTGTTAGAGTGAAGTCACTCAGCCAGCACTCATCCTAAGTTAGGACCTTACTCTGGTCTTCCTCCCACCTCTCTACACACTATTCTAGCTGCCTCTCAAAGGAAATTAGCTCCTTGAAAAAGAAATAATCAAGCAGGATGCCTAAAGTGGGAGAGGAGGAAAAAGATGTCAGACCTGTAGATCATCAGGGAACTCCCAGTATAGAAATACCCTTTACCCATGAATATCAGGAACTCCATTGTAATTTATAATCTTAGAGAGCTTCCCAGGGCACTAAAAAGTTAAGTGACTTTCTCAGGGTGACACAGACAATATGGGTCCTAGGTGAGAGAATTTTCTTGAATACCTACTATGCCATCTTGATTAACAGAATTTCCCAAAGACAGAGGTCTTCAGCTAAAATAAACAAACATTAGGTTGAAAACACCAGTGCCAATAGGAAATCTACTCTTTTGTTAATCATTGACCTCCTTAATCCAATTATTCAATTCAGCATTTCTTTCTCCCCTAGAGGCAGCCTGTTGTCGTGACTAGGAGCTGGTCTCTTAGCCAAGTAAGGGCAGGGTTCAAGGCTTGTTTCTGCTACCAGATAACGCTCTCATCAGTCACCAACCACTTATGAAGTGCCTACTATGTGAGAGTAACTGGAGATATATAGACAAAAATTCAATAGTCCTTGCTTTCATGGACCTTGCCTACTTTCTATTGGGAGAAAGAAATATACCTTCGTGAGCTACAGAACAGTTACTGATCTGAATTGGTAGATGGCTTTTCTTTACCGTAAATTATATATGTGTGTGTCTATGTGTATGTATCTATATCTATATCTATATCTATCTATATCTATCTCTATCTCTATCTCTATATCTATCTATATCTATATCTATATCTACATCTATATATCTATATCTATATCTATAGCTATATCTATATTCATATCCATATCCATATCCACATCTGTATATTTTGTGGTTGATGCAACTAGGTAGGTAGTACAGTGGATATAATGTCAGACCTGGAGTCACAAAGATTCATCTTCCTGAGTACAAAACTGGCCTTAGACACTTACTAGCTGTGTGATCCTGGGCAAGTCACTTAACTCTCTTTGCCTCAATTTCCTCCTTTGAAAAATGAGCTGGAGAAGGAAATGGCAAACCACTCTAGTATCTTTGCCAAGAAAACCCCAAATGGGGTCACAAAGTGTTAGACACAACTGAAAAATGACTGAACAACAACTGTTAAGTTATATGTATAATTTGACTGGGATCTGTGATTTTACACACACACACACACACACACACACAAACACACACACATACACATGCACATACATAACATGTACATCATCCATATATATGTGTTATTTGTCTCTGTCTCTTTCTCTCTGTCTTTCTTTTGTCCTAAAAGTCTTTGAGCTTCAATAGCTTATTTTGGGACACTGTGTATATGCAAAGTAGTAAACTTTGCTGGGAAGTGAAGACTATTAATGTTAGAATAATATATGCCAGATAGAAATGAGGAAGGAATAGTGAATAATGTCATATGTAGTAAAACAAATCCTATGGAAAGTTGGAGGGTGGGGCTGCCACTGGCCATCTGTGACTCATTGATATAGAACTTGTACTGAGAGAAGAGGGAAAAATTTTTTTTATTGTGTGCAGAGCCAAAAGAACTGATTACTTGGTGGATTTACATGGCCTGTCTACTCACCTATCCATTGGCTTTGACTCCTCCTGCAGCAGGTAGTAAGACCTTTCCTTTGATTCTCCCATTCATGGGGATAGGGGTATGAACAGAGCTTATTCTCCTTATCACCATTTCCCTGGTTGAAGCATGGGTTTACTTCTGTCTCCTTTCATGAGCAGGTGCCCAATCACAGTTCTTTAGGTGTATATGTTCAGGCTTGAAGGTGACCCTGTATGTTCAAAATATCTTGAGTCCAATGAGAAGAGTCATTGGTTGTGGCAGTATCAAGAAAACTGCACAAACTTCTACATCAGGGAGAATGACCACCGACAAGAGGACTGGTCCAGCCTGATCATGCTCTCAGCAGATACATATTGGGAGTGGTTTGGACTATGTAATGCTGAGATGAAATGCAAAAAAAAAAAAAGTTTAATTAACACCTCTGAAGACTACTTTGTACGGTGATGAGGTTTGAGTATTACCCTTCCTATAGAATGTAACATTAATTATGTGAATGAATCTTGTGTTAATGAATGTTTTAAGTATCATATGGTTAGTGTTTTTGTATTTGTTTGGAGGAATAACTTATCTGTCCCATCCTCAATCCATATTGTACATTGAGTTCTTTTTTAACAAATTTTTATTCTTCCTTCCCTTTGCAGGGAATCTTTACATTTGCACCATAATTTAGGGGCCATCGCCAGTCGTCTTGACCTTTGTCTTGCTGCTGGACTCAGATGACTCTGGAGGAGAGAGTGAGGCTAATGAGTTTGCCCAGCTCTGTCTCACTCACTCAAATCCAACTCATGTGCAGATTAAGACATCCTGCTCATGATGGCACTGGTCCTTTTTGAGAACGAGAATGAAGGATGAACAACAAGCATGGCTTAAGTTGAAAGTAAAATCATCCCCAGTTAGTTGGAGTGAGGGACTTGAGAGGCCAATGAGTATGATAACAGAGTCTGATTCCTCTCACTCGAGGCATGTTTTCTCAGGACTGACTCCAAAACTGAATGCCTGGTTAGGGAACAGGTGGTAAGTGCAACACTTCAGCCCTGTACTTGCAGGAACAGATCTTCAAGGGTAGACACATTTGATGAAATCCATATTACCAAGTCATATTCTTCAAGTATTCCTTTCCTTACACTCCTGGAATCATTATCTTCCCATCCAAGTTTTGTGATGATGACAAGTGGTACCCAGAAACCTCAGAAAATCACATTCCTTTTTCTTCCCATTAGTTTTCAAGATAGCCCTCTGGTTTTCAATCAACACAGATAATTCAAAATAAAAGAGACCTGAAAACCTGTCAAATGTAATTATACAGTTGAGCAGTCCTCTTAGCAATAGTATTGGTTGGGCAGCTATTTTTAAAACATGCCAGCACTAATATTCAGTGCTTGAGTTCTTAAAGTGCTTGAGGCTATTTGCTTTTTTATGAACATGGGTGAATTTTTCCACTTCTGGTTTCCATTAGATGAGCACAACATTATTGACTGAATGCCAGGAAGATGTGGGATTCTAATTATGGTCCAGTCAAAGACACTCCATATGCTTTTAAGTTAGGTCTGTGACCTCGTCACTATCACTTAGTCCAGATGTTTGCAGGAGTCCTGTTGAAAGCTTGCTCAGGCCTCAAGGCCAACAGAACTCCACCCAGCCTTGTTCAGAGCAACAGGATGATTCTGTTTCAAATCTTCAGTGTTTCATGGGACAATTATTAACATTTTCACATTGCAGTATGATGGATTCATGGTGTGCTATCACTTTGTTTGGTTTTCTGGCATGCTCGTTTACAGTTGGCTCTGTCAAACATGGCATTAAGTAGTGTGGTACCAGTAATGATGGCCGATGGCACCATGATGCTCTAAGGTTTACACGGGGTGCATTATATGTGTTAGCTCGTTTGGGTCTCTCAGTAGCCCTGGAAACTAGGTATTGTTATCCTTGATATTATGGAGGCCAGACTGTGCCAATCCCCCTACAAGAATAATAATTTAATAATTGTAATAACAGTGATGGTGCTTCAAGGTTTGCAAAGTGATATAGATTACCTAATATAACACACAAAATTATATCATGTTTTATCATATGATATATTATATATTACATCATATGGCATACGTGATAATATCTTTACAACAACTCTGTGAGTTAGGTATTATTAATTTAATAATTGTAATAATAGCTAACAAATATAGTGTTTTAAGGTTTGAAAAGTGATATATATTATATAACATTCAATATATAATATTATATATCACATTTTATCATATATTATATATTATATGTAATAATATATTATCCTCACAACAACTCTGTGAGCTAGGTATTATTATCCCTGATGCTGAGGGCCATATTCACCTACTGAAATAGTAATTCAATAATTGTAATAATAGGTAACATACATAGTGTTTTAAGGTTTGCAAAGTGATATATATTATATAACATTCTATCCTCAAAACAACTCTGTGAGCTAGGTATTATTATCCCTGATTCTGGGAGCCAGACTGTGCCCATTCCCCCACAGGAATAAAAATTACAATATCGGTTTACATTTACAAGGAGTATCTAGGTGGTGCAGTGGATAGAGCACTGGGCCTGGAGTCAGGAAGACCTGAGTTCAAATGTGACTTCAGATACTTTCTAGCTGTGTGACCTTGGGCAAGTCACTTAACTCTGTTTGCCCCAGTTTCCTCATCTGTAAAATGAGCTGGAAAAGGAAATGGCAAACTGCTCCAGCATCTTTGCCAAGAAAACCTCAAATGGGGTCATGAAGAGTCTGAAATGACTGAGCAACATCATTTACACAATACTCTGAGATTTGCAAAATGTTTTATGCAAATTATCTCATTTAATCCTCACAACCACCCTGAGAAGATATTATCCTATTTTTTTCTGGATGAGAAAAATGAGTCTATGAGACATTAAGTGATTTGCTTAATTGACTAAAATGAGGCTGAGATAAATTAAATTTCTCAAAGATGAGGAAAGTAGGACTGAGAAAAGTAAAATGACTTGCCAAGGGCCATTCAGCTAGTAAGTATCTGAGGTAGGATTTCAGTTCAGGTCTCGCCAACTCCAAGTCCAGTACTCTATCCATCATGCCACCCAACTGTCTCAAGAAGAGGACAAAAACTAGCTCTCTAATAGAACTACTCTTTACCTTCCTTTACCCTTTTGAGTATGCATCAGGGCTGCTCTTGCTACTTGCACAGAGTCTATAATTCTAATACCAGTTATGTTGCTTCACCTCTCAAGCATCATGAGATTGGGTGACTCCATTTTGGAAGTTCCACTGATGGTATGTTATCAATAAAACCTAAAGAGATAACTTTAAGTAATGTGTAGTTGTATTCCTTAAGATCTAGAACTAGCCTAATTCTACCTTCATTTTATAAATGAGAAGACTAAAGCTCAGAGAAATTTCATGACTTGCTTATGGTCACAAAATTTAATATATCAGAGGTAACATTTGAATCCACTTCTCTTTTATTCTAAATGGAGTACTATAGCAGTAGTAGGACCAGGACAAGGAGTGGTACTAGTAGTACTACTACTAGTAGTAGTATTAATAGTAGTAGTGGTATTAGTAGGTACTACTGTGGTAGTAGTAGTACTACTACTAGTAGTAGGAATAGTGGTAGGAGTAGGAGTACTCTTGTGGTAGTTGTCATATTGCTGTTGTTCAGTCATTCAGTTTTGTTTAATTATTCATGTCCCCATTATAGAGGTGGCTTTTTTTGTTTTTTGTTTTTGCAAAGATGCTAGATTTGGCATTTCCTTCTCCACGGCCTTAAGGCAAACAGAGGTTAAGTGAGTTGGCCTGGTTACATAGATGCCAAGTGTCTGAGGCCGGATTTGAACTCAGGTCTTTCTGAATCCAGGCTCAGTGCCCTATCTTCTGAGCCATAGTGGTTACCATACTACGCAGCTAAATAACAACAAAAAATAAAAATGCATTAGCTAGCCTTTATGTAGCGTTTTAAGGTTTGCAAAGTACTTTACAAATATGATCTCATTGTATCCTCATATCCCTGGAAGGTAAGTGCTATTACCAGGCTCATTTTACAAATAAGGAAACTGAGTCAGACAGCGGTTAAGAATCTTGGCCAGAGTCAAAGAGCTAGAAAGTGTCTAAGGCCAGATTTGAACTGAGGTCTACCTGAGGTCTAGATCTGATGGTCTAGCCCTTAGCACTAGCCATTAGAACATGCTGCCTCTTGAAATGACTCATGCAAACACAATCCACAGAGCTAAGCCATTCCTGAAAGAGAAATACGTTTGGTTGGAGCTTTATTTACCCTCTCCATCTTAAACAGTTTTTCATTTCTTTCCTTTTTCGTTTGCCCCATTTCCCCAGGTTCCCCACCCCCACACCATTTTTATGTTGAACTTGCAAAGATTTCAGATTCAGAATATTTAAAGAACTTCTATTCACTTGTGAAACTATACATGTCATTGAAATCAGAGAGTTGCCAATGCTGTTTTAAATATCTTAACAAAATCCCCAAGACATCATTTTTCATGATTTTTTTTCATGTGAAATTATATTTAAAATGATACAATAGCATCTCCTAAACAGAGTTCTTCTCTTCTTCTGAACAGTTTTGCCATGACTTTGGATAGCACAACTTCTATCCTTGTAAGGCCAATTTCACATATCTTTCTTTTAGTGCCACCTGGTAAAAGTGGGTGTGCTGACTCCTCCAGGAAAGCAGAAGCCCAGAAGGCATGAGTGAATTCACATTCTCAATTCATTAGCTTTGCATTATTAAAATATAGTATTTGTTGCTATAGAAATCAAGCTGTCTCCCAAAAGGAGGCAGGTTGTTGTAGGAGAAAGTGAGTCAGAAGAACTGGGTGCTAGTGTTAGCTGTGTGACCTCAGATATGTAACTTCATTTCTCTGGGCCTGTTTCCTCATACAAAAAAAGTTGGCATAGGTCTCCATCAAAGTCTCTTCTGGCTTTCGTCATATAATTTTAGTGGAGTAAATACTTGGACATTGATTTTTCATCTTCATGGAGACCCAAGGTCCTACGAAGTTTCTTTTCTTTTCTTTTCTTTTCTTTTCTTTTCTTTCTTTCTTTCTTTCTTTTTTTTTTTTTGGTTAGGCAATGGGGTTAGGTGACTTGCCCAGGGTCACACAGTTAGTAAGTATCAAGAGTCTGAGGCCGGATTTTAACTCATGTCCTCCTGACTCCAGAGCCGGTGCTCTATCCCCTGCACTACCTTGCTGCCCCTAGGAAGTTTCTCTTTTTGTTGTACAGTTGTCTCAGTCATGTCAGACACTTCATGACCCCATGGACTATTTGTCCACAGGATTTTCTTGGCAAAGATACTGGAATGGTTTGCCGTTTCCTTCTCCAGCTCATTTTACGGATGAGGAAACTGAAGCAAACAGGGTTAAATGACTTGCCCAGGGTCACACAGCTAGTAAGGGTCTGAGGTCAGATTTGAACTCTGGAAGATGAGTCTTTGTGACTCCAGGTCTGGCACTGTATCCACTGTGCCACCTAGCTGAAGGGAGTTCCTACAGAGGGATAAAGATCAAAGAGAATTTGTGAAACACCTCAGACAAAGTAGCATTGCTTTGAATCATTCTACAAGGTAGGGAGGATAGTGGAAACCATTCCATCCCATGTGCTCTGTAGGACAGGAAGCCACGTGACATTAGGACAGACATATGATACGCATGCCATTGCATCAAGGATTGGCTTATTTTTTTCAAGTGTTGACTATTATAAAGATGATGGGGATTAGTAGCAGGTGGCCTTGGAATCAGATTACTGGGCTTCTATGGGTTAGAGAGTGCCTACTATGTACCAGGTACTGTACTAAGTGCCAGGGATATAAAAAGAGGGAAAAATCAATCCTTGCCCTCAAGGAGTTTGCAGTCTAATCCTTAGGCTAAATCTGAAATTCTGGGAGGGCAAGTGGGAGAAAGCTTAGGAGATGACCAGAGGCAGATGTCTCCATTTAGGAATGTTTAATCTGATTCCTTTCACTTTGCACTATGTTCATTAAACAATCTTGGTATAATAAGCCTTTGAATCTATGAATGGGGGTGGTCATGAACTTAGATAAATAATTCCAGATGGTGACGGGGGTCTTTGAGCTGTGAACATATTACAGATTTTGTCTTCTTAATATTTTGAATAATATTCCATTTCATTGCCTAGATTAATTTCAGACCCAGGCATCATAGGGTTGAAAAAAAGCATTCATTTATTGGTGCTATTGAAAATTGGTACTATTTGGCAGTACAGGAGAACAGCCTAGGAGTCTGAAGGCTGAGCACCCTCTGTTGACCAGTGGGTATATTGCAAAGCTTGTCCCATGTATGTGCCAGAGAAAGAGAGACTGGCGTAGGTGGGCTCAAGTAGAGTACACCTGGTGTATGACTAGGTTTGTGCAGTCTCTCACTAGACACTCTATACAATGACATATTGTCTTCCTGTAGGCAGTGAGGTGGCTCAGTAGATCAGGCTCTGGGCTTGGAATCAGGAAGATTCGAGTTCAAATCCTGTCTCAGTCACTTACTAGCTGTGTGGCTGAAGGCAAGTCCCTTAGCCTCAGTTTCCTCATCTGTAAAATGGGGGGTAATAATAGAACTGTCTTCCCAGGGTAGTTGTGAGGATCAAATGAGATAATATATATATGTAAATGCTGTTTAAACCCTAAAGTACTATATACATGTTTGCTGTTATTATTATCATTAATTATGATTTTTAAGGAAGGCAATATATGAGCCATATGAACATATCTGTGTTACTTAAACTATATAAAAGCCAAAGATGTCACTCTAAGATTCATTCATAATACCATCCTCGAGAATGAAAGTGGTGGAGAATTGATATGCCTCTAGAAAGAAGCTAAGATTTTTGCCCATCTCAATATATTTTAAACCCTTGATTCAAGCAATTAGAGACAAAATATGGAGCACTTCAAAAGACAGGGGTAGGACACTTTTGACAACCAATCTTCACACGGAAACTCAGGTAGGAAAGTTGGACTGACTATACTCATAAGAAGAATAGGCAGTCACCCCCATATAATAATTTTAGGGGTACTGAAAGAAATTCCACTTTGAAAAAATATTCTTCCCTTGGCCCTGCTGTGATGCCTAATATCTCCAGATTACTCCCCCCCCCCCATTAGATTATGAGCTCCTGGAAGTCAGGGATTGTCTTTATTTTTTATCTCCAGTACTTTGCACCTTGCCTGGCACATAGTAGGTGCTTACTAAACATTTATTGATTGACAGACTGATCTATTCCTTTGTATTAAGACAGCAATAGTTGTTGGAGAAATAAAAAAAAAGTTACCCAATGAGAGACTATTCATTTAGTCATTATTGATTATTAACATCTTAGGTTGTTAGTTTTTTTAGATCAGCTAATTAATAATTTGGCAGGTTCTGAAGAATTAGAACATCAAAAATGTAAATTCTCATGAGGGAACAAAGAGAATCAGGAAAAGTCTGGAGGATGGGGTACTGCCCAGTGGGACTAGTACCCACTCATAGGAATGGGTATTGAAGAGTACTGAGGACACCAGAGGTGGTTAATGCCGAAAGGGAGATGGGGAAGTGATATAGACAATTTCTGCTCACTCATAATTTTGAATAGACTCTTCTCTCTTTAAAAAGAAAAAGAAAAGAAAGTTTAAGATTATCTTGTCATAATAGCCTTCCTTTATCCAACAAATGGGGTCATGTAAAATCAGATAGGACTGAAACAACCCAACAACAGTAATAACAAAACATTTATATAGTGCCTACTTTGTGCCAAACATTGTGCTCAATGCTCTACAATTATTATCTCATTTAATCCTCACACCAACCCTGGGTACTATTATCCCCATTTTACAGATAAGGAAACTGAGGCAAACCGAAAGTCACACAACTAGTAAGTGTCTGTGGCCGGATTTGAACTTAAGTTTTCCGACTCCAGGCCCTAACTAATGTACCCAACACACACATAATTTTATTAGCTGTCTCCCAACATACACATGCATATGTATATATGTATATGTACACCCATATGTATTTGTGTATGAGCAAAGGAGGGAGAGGAGTAGTAGGATATGGATGTGTGTAATGATATATATTACATACACAAATGTCTGTAAAATGTATATTGTATGTATGCATATATAGTGGAAAGGTTCTGGAGATCTTAAAAAATGAGAAAAACGTTTTCTCATGACTGAAAAATACACTATTGCTTGTGGTTCACTTAATTTTCTCACAATTGGTCCCAATCTGATGCATATGTTACAGAGGCTTGGGACCAGAGGGTTATGAGAGTAGAAATGCCACTCTTCCACAGCAGAAGTAGAGGTGAAAGAGTTGTACAGAATTTGGAGGGAGGGCAGCAGAAAAAGTCCTTTAGTGTCTTGATTTGATATAGCTTATAAAGGAAAGAAAGAGACAGAGAGAGACAGAGAGACAGAGAGAAAGAAACACAGAGACACAAAATGAGAGAGACAGAGAGATGGAGGGACAGAGACAGAGATACATAGAGAGAGACAGAGAGAAATAAAGAGACACACACACAGAGACAGAGAGGAGAGACAGAGACAGACAGAAACAGAGGGACAGAGAAAGAGACAGAGAGAGACAGAGATAGAGACAGAGAGTGACAGAATCAGAGAGGCAGAGAGACAGACACACACAGAGAGATATAGACAGACAGAGACAGAGACAAAAACAGACAGAGACAGAAACAGAGAGACAGAGACAAAGAGAGATAGAAACAGAGACAGAGAAACAGAGAGACAGAAACAGAAAAGGAAACAGAGACAGAGAGAGAAAGAGAAATAGAGACAGAGACAGAGAGACACACACACAGACACACACACACACACACACACACAGAGAAAGAGAGAGAGAGAGAGAGAGAGACCTTTAGATTAGATTGCTGCCATTCTCTTAACCTTCATGAGCACAAGCCTTCACTCCAAACATTTTCCAAAATAATAACATGAAAAGGGACAGTCTTTAAACATTGAGTTATCTGTGACATCCAGCCAAGTTACACCAGCTGCACTGGCCTAGATCCTACATCTGGGTTCCAAAGTGGGCAACACAAATTTTAATGAGCAGTATTTTAAGAATTCTGGACAGAAGTCATTTCTCCACCCTATCCCTCTCCTTTTCTCAACTCATAGGTGGCTTGGAACAATTCTGCCTGCTTGTCACAGTTCACTAGGCAGTCTAAAATGCCAACCATTAGGACCCAATAAAATTACCCTCAGCATATTCATATACCCTCAGCTCAGTACAGAGCTAACATATGCCCCTCAGCAGAGCTCATTCAGCAAGCAGAGTATTGGGAATAAGAAGTACATGGTATAATTAATAAAAACGTGAAAGTCCAAATGGAATTCCCATGGTTTTATTTTTTAACCTATTAGATGACGTTCTCTACTTGCCAATATTGTGCCAGAATGCATTTTGTGTCTTCAGGGGACCCTTTGCATATTTTCTTGTTTTTCTTTCATCTGACTTTAAACCATTAAGTGTGGCTGATTAGTTCTCTTCCCTGGTTTCTCTCAAGGCTTTCTTTATTTATCCATTTATTTATTTAGTAGTGGGGAAAAGGAAACAAAAAATATTTCAAAAGAGCTTCACCATAGGCCTCTCTTTGGGAACAAACTGGGAATTGCAAGAGTCAGGATTAGCTAGTGTTATTTGAGCAGAGAGGAAGCTAGCCCCTGGTTCAAGTTCCACTTCCCATGCCTACTGACTGTGAGACCTTGGATAAGTCATTTAACCATTTAGTACTCCAAGCAACTTTTAAAGAATGGCATTTCAGAGCAGGATCAAATATGAACCTTCTTTGATATTTAAGACTCTTCACAACCTAGCTACCGTTTTTCCATTCTCACACATTATCCGCCTCCTCATATTCTTATAATTGTTTAGCCATTCTGGGCTCCTCGATGTTCTATATGCATAAAAATTCATCTGCCATTTCTTCATGTCCCTGAAGTCAAGAATTTAGTACCTTATCACATCTGCAGAGGAAAGTGACTTACTCATACCAGATCTAAAACTATGTGATAAAGCAGCAATCATCAAAACTATTTGGTACAGGCTAAGAAAAAGACTGGTGGATCAGCGGGATAGGTCAGATACACAAGACAAAATCGTCAACGACTATAGTCGTCTACTATTTGATAAACCCAAAGACTCCGGCTTCTGGGATAAGAACTCTATTTGACAAAAAGTTCTAGGAAAACTGGAAAATAGTATGGCAGAAACCATACACATAGACCACCATCTCACACTGTACACCAAGATAAAGTAAAAATGGGTACATGATTTAGACAAAGATTTGTACCATAAGCAAATAAGGAGAGCAAGGAATAGTTTACCTGTCAGATCTATGGAGAAGGGAAGAATTTATGACCAAACAAGAGACATAGAACATTATGAAATGAAAAACAAATATTTTTAATTACATTAAATTGAAAAGTTTTTGCACAAAGCCAATGCAACCAAGGTTAGAAGGGAAGCAGAAAGCTGGGAAACGATTTTTACTGCCAGTGTTCCTGACAAAGGCCTCATTTCTTTGTTTCTTTGTTTCTTTCTTTTTTTTTTTTTTGCAAAACAGAAAAATGAAAGTTTATTTCACCTCAAAGCTACCTAGTTATGGACATAACTTTGTAAAAAGTGACAAAAATAATAATTTTTTAGAAGTAAAAGCAAAATATGGTTGGAAATAGGTTTTTTCCCCCAGGACCAACAATTCTGCTATAGGTAATAATTTTTACTTTGGTATCTGAAGGTCTTCCCTCGTTTCAAAGGATTTTCAAAATATTTGGTTCTAAGAATGCCACTGTGCAAACCAATGCCCTTCTAAGTTTTACAAGAACAGAAAATAAACTTTTTTTTTTGGTTTCATGTGTAATGACTGACAGTGTGTTAACTCAGAAGTATAATTTCTTTACTGATTTGGTGATGAAAAAGCTCACATTCACATCAATATACTCTGGAACTCAATAAAGCTAAAAGAAAGGATGATTTGCAGGTTGTTGTTTTTTTTTTAACAAAGTATTCAACTAAACTAAACAGAATTAGTTGATTGAAAATGAGGGATTTTTTAACAGGATTCTAAAATACCAAAAAGAAGCAACTAAGTAGCTTTTATATATAAGGTGAAATGCCCTAAAATATTTTTGAAAAAAAAAAAACAAACCCGATTTTTCTCTTTTCATAAAAACTTGTTTCAACCAACTGTTCCATGAAGAATTTCTTTTTTAAAAAGATAAATTCGGGGCAGCTAGGTGGCGCAGTGGATAGAGCACTGGCCCTGAAGTCAGGAGGATCTGAGTTCAAATCTGACCTTAGACCCAACACTCGACACGTACTAGCTGTGTGACCTTGGGCAAGTCACTTAACCCCAATTGCCTCACTAAAAAAAAAAAAAAAAGATAAATTCTTTGGTGCTTTCATTGTTACTCTGATGTAACAAGCTAAACTTTTGAAATTCTGGATCAAAAGAAATTTACTTAACGCACAATAATTTGATTTTTTGGGGGGGGAGGTGGAGGAGAGAAGAGACAATCGGGGTTAAGTGACTTGCCTGGGGTCACACAACTAGTTAAGTGTCTGAGGCCAGATTTGAACTCAGATCTGACTTCAGAGAAAGGCCTCATTTCTAAAATATATAGAGGACTGAATCAAATTTATAAGAATACAAGTCATTCCCCACTTGATAAATGTCAAAGAATATAGACAGGCAGTTTTCAGATGAAGATATTAAATCTATCTATAGTTATATGAAAAATGCTCTGAATCACTATTATTAGAGAAATGCAAATTAAAACAACTCTGAGGTACCACCTCACACCTGTCAGATTGACTAATCTGACAGAAAGGGAAAATGATAAATGTTGGAGAAGATGTGGGAAAATTGGAACACTAATGTATTGTTAGTGGAGTTGCGAACTGATCCAACCATTCTGGAGAAGAATTTGGAACTATGCCAAAGGGCATAAAAATATATGCATATAAAACTGTGCGTAGCCTTTGATCGAGCAATACTACTTCTAGGGCTGTATCCCAAAGAGATCATAAATATGGGAAAAGGACCCACGTGTACAAAAATATTTATAGCAGCTCTTTTTGTGGTGGCAAAGAATTAGAAATGAAGGCGATGCCCATCAATTGGGGAATGGCTGAACGAGTTGTGGCATATGAATATAATGAAATACTGTTGTGCCATAATGATAGATTTCAGAAAACAATCAAACCTGGAGAGACTTGAATGAATTGATGCTGAATGAAGTGAGCAGAACCAGAAGAACTCAGTACACAGTAATAGCAACATTGTGCAATGATCAACTATGATAGACTTGGCTCTTCTTAGCAATACAATGAAATAAGACATCTCCAAAGGTCTCCTGATGGAAAATGCTATCCACATCCAAAGAAAGAACTATGGAGTCTGAATGCAGATCAAAGCATACCATTTTCACTTTTTTTGTGTTTTTTTTTTCTTTCTTGTGGTTTTCCCTTTTGTTTTAGTTCTTCTTTCACAATATAACTAATGTGAAGATATGTTTAATATGATTGCATATGTATAGCCTATATTTGATTGCCTGCTGTTTTGGTGAGGGGGGGACAAAAATTTGAAACTCAAAATCTTATAAAAAGGAATGTTGAAAACCATCTTTACGTGCAATTGGAAAAAATAAAATACTATTAAGTGAAAAAAAAAGACAACTCAAAACACTGACTTCTACATGAAAACTTCTCGATTCCCTCAAGTTACTAATGTCATCCCTTCCTGACCCATCTTAATATTAATTTTGTGTATATTTGCATACGCATATACAATTAGAATATTAAACTTCCCATTAGAATGCAAACTCCTTCAGGGGAGGGACTGTTTCATGTTCATATTTGTAGCAAAGTTTGTATTTGTATATGGCACATGGTAAGCACTTAATGTTTGTTGATGGGATTGCCAGACATTTAAAACTCCCTTCCCTGCAAAGGGTTAAAGATAAGGTTTCCTATGAAAGCCCTTGTGGAGTGTGGAGTAGAGGGTGCAGCATCACCCAGCTTCTAGGCCAGAAAGGGATCTTCTTCTACTCCTTCATTTTATAGGTGAGGAAACTGAGGCCACAAATGAGTTGCCTGAAGTCACACAGGTTCAGGTGATGGTTCTCCAGATGAAGGGATAATGGAAGACTTGATTATTGAAAATAAAGTTCTGGAGCGCAAGGATTACTTTCTCATTATTTACCAGACTTGGAGAGATCAAAGCAACCCATACAGGAGCTCTGAACCAAGTGGTATTACTAGATACATTAGAGCAAGAGATTTTAAAATTCAAAGAATGTCATTCTATTTTGGATATTAATGCTTTGTTTACAGAAGCTAAATGCTATCACAACAAGTTAGTGAAGATAAGAAAAAAGAGATGCTGATGCTTCTTGAAAAGATATCAAAGTTAAAAAAAAGAGCAGTTAAGGTCCAACAAAAGAGACAGAAAGAAGAGTTGGAATGGGAATAGAAAGGAGAAAAATAATTTAAGAGAGAGAATGAGTTAACTGCCAGCTAAAAGGATATTAAAAAACAACAACTAAGCAGCAGTTATTTTGTCAATGTGCATATGTTTATTTTTGTATGTATGAGTGTGTACATATATTTTCCCCCTTCCCCTATTTCATATTTGGATTTAAGACAGCTTGATAGGTAGGGCCATTTTGATGTAGTGCCTTATGCCATCCTTCAGAATTCTAATGTACTTTGCACTCATTGACTTGCCATGTTTTCATTTTACCCATTTAGGATGCCATGTTTTTCATTGGTTGTCAGAATGTAAATCTGTTTTAATGTTATATGATATTTAACTTTTTTAACATAGCTTTTCTTATACTTTTAAAAATCAACTGAATTTTTGCCCTGATACAATTAATGATGAAATGGTTTGATTTCACTCATTTGACATATATTAAAAGCACCTACCTTGTGCAGTACCCTTAGGGTTGAAAGACTAGTCAAGGTTCTGTTATTGGATGTGTACAAAATTTTAAAT
Organism: Vombatus ursinus; assembly: GCF_900497805.2. Classification (NCBI taxonomy): domain Eukaryota; kingdom Metazoa; phylum Chordata; class Mammalia; order Diprotodontia; family Vombatidae; genus Vombatus; species Vombatus ursinus. The sequence continues at coordinate 3,766,046 of NW_020954652.1, read as the reverse complement.
TTGTTTCTTGTTTATTGGAATGCCTTGCTCTTTTTTGAGCCATATAATGATGACTTTTGATTCTCTTCTCCATGATTGAGAGGCCTTCTTCTATTGCTTTTGTTAAGAAAGAACTCTAATGATGTTACCATGTCGACTGCCTAACAATACATGCTGTTGACAGGAAGTGCTTTGTATGAAGCCCACATGGGTGTGTAGGAAATTTTTCATGGGAAAAACTGACACAGGAAATAATGGCATAGTATTAGTAGCATCTTTGACATAAGAAAATGAGCAAAAGAGAAAACTGACTTTAGAGAATGGAGACCACATAGTTTTCCTTTTCCCACCATTTTCAGAACTTATATTCTTAATGACATCAACAACTTGTGTGCTTTAAACTGGATTGCTTGATCGGTAAGCTGGTATTATGGGGTTTCTGTGGTACTCTATGACTATTGGCACTTCTTTACTAGAACATTTGTGATACTTAGTAATCATTTTCAAATGATATGATAATGATAATCAAGTCGATAGGGATACTTAAGTCCCACCTCATGACTTGCCAGTGTGGTCTCTAGCTTCGTCTTGTGATTTCCTGTCTCATTAGTGGTTACCTTATCATTCAATTCTTTGCTTCATTTAAAAAGTTAAAATGATGTATTGCCTACCCATTTTGTAGTGATGTTAATGGATCAGAGAAGGTTGGTAAAGAAAATACTTTGAACTCTTTCAAGAAAGACGCACACCATTGTGAAACTTAGTCTTTTTCAGAAATGTTTTGAATACATGCAGGAAAATATTATGTGGGGGGAATTATAGTTTCTCTCTTTAAAATCCAAAGTGTATACACATCCCTCTTTTAATGTTAAGGGCTATTTTACAGTTGTCTAATCTATCATATATGGAATGGGCAGAAACCTAGGAGGGTATTATGATTAGAATGTATATCTTTCCTAATTCACATTATAATTTGCAGATATCTTTTTATTAAGCTAGAATCTACATCTGATCACATACCAAGCTAATACAGAGAGATAGGAAAATATTTGATTTTAAAAGAATATAAAAATAGATTCATTAATATACTTTGATTATTTTTCTTCTTCTCAAGTGAATACTGATCATCACAGTACACACCTACCTGACTTTGACTTTAGACATATAAATGTTAATTTCACAGACCAAATATTGAGATCTATACACAGAAACTGCCTGGGCAGGATTTGGAAAAAAAACAAACAAAAAAAAAGCAAGAAAATTGAAGGAACTATATCACAGAAATTTCTGTGTATAATTTAGTTTAATTTGGTAGAGTTGAGTGGCTTAAGTTATTGAGCTAGTCTAAAATGATTACATATCCCATTGTTGTGTGGTCAGGTTTTTTTACCTTTTTTGTTTTTAGGCAATTGGGGTTAAGTGACTTGCCCACAGTCACACAGCTAGTACGTGTCAAGTGTTTGGTCTGAGGCTGGATTTGAACTCAGATCCTCCTGACTCCAGGGCCAGTGCTCTATTTACTATGCCACCTAGCCTCCCCTTTACCTGTTTTTTTTAAAGAAAGGCTTTAAGACTGAACTTTTAACCGGGCAGTAAATATCTTGAAAATTTGGGTTATATGAGTTATTTATTTAATTGGCCATATTAAAGTAGATGATGAATTTGGTATGTATAACAATGCACTTATGGTTTTTTTTTTCATTTTAATAACTTAAGAGTAGTAAGTTGAAAAGCTGATATATAAGCAACCAACCATTTTAAGGTCACGTTGCAAATAAAAAAAATACAGTTATTTAGTAACTGAAACACAGCTTACAGATTTAGGTTTTTCAAAATTTTATATAGCTTTTGAAGTATATATAACAATATGTGTATAAGAAATTGAAAGTTAATTATAGAAATTCACTTGACACTGTATTAAGCACAAAACCAATAAAGAAGCTGTGGCTTGGTCCCTAGGATCTTTCCATAGTCTACTTTATAAAATTAATTAATTTATTTTTAGTTTTCAACATTCACTTCTATAAGATTTTGCATTTTAAATTTTCTCCCCCTTCCACCCTCCCCCAGACAGTGTGCAATCTGATATAGGCTTTACATATACATTCCTAATAAACATTTTCACATTAGTCATGTTGTAAAGAAGAATTAGTACCAATAAGAGGAACCATAAGAAAGAAGAAACAAAACAAAACAGAAAAAAAGAGCAAATAGTATGCTTCAATCTGCATTCAGACTCCATGGTTCTTTTTTATTTTTTAAAATTTATTTATTTATTTTTAGTTTTTAGTATTCTCTTCCACATAATTTTGAGTTCCAAATTTTCTCCACATCTCTCCCCTCCCCCCACCCCATGATGGCATGGAATCTGATATATGCCTTACATATACATTCATAATGAACCAATTTTCACATTAGTCATGTTGTAAAGAAGAATTGGAACCAATGGGAGAAGCCACGAGAAAGAAGAAGAAAAAATAAATAAACAAAAAAGAGAGATATCAAGTAATGTGCACTCAGACTCCATAGTTCTTTTTCAGAATGTGGACAGCATTTTCCATCATGATACTTTTGAGATTGTCTTAGATCCTTGTATTGCTGAGAAGAGTTAAATTTATAGAAGTTAGTCATCGCACAATGTGGTTGTTACTGTGTACAACATTCTCCAGGTTCTGCTCATTTCACTCAGCATCAGTTCATATGTCTTTCCAGGATTTTCTGAAGTCTTCCTGCTCATCATTTCTTATAGCACAATAGTATTCCATTACATTCATATGCCACAAGTCATTCAGCCATTTCCCAACTGATGGGCATCCCCTCAATTTCCAATTCTTTGACACCACAAAAAGAGCTGCTGTAAGTATTTTTATACATGTGGGTCCTTTTCCCATTTTTGTGATCTCTTTAGGATATAGCCCTAGAAAAGGGATTACTGGATCAAAGTCTATGCACATTTTTATAGCCCTTTGTACATAGTTCCAAATTGCTCTCCAGAATGGTTGGATCAGTTCACAATTCCCCCAACAATGCATTAGAATTCCAATTTTCCCACATCTTCTCCAACATTTATCATTTTCCTGTTTTGTTATGTTACCCAATCTGATAGGTGTGATGTGGTACCTCAGAATTGTTTTGATTTGCATTTCTCCAATCAATAGTGATTTAGAGTATTTTTTCATATAATTATAAATTGTTTTAATTTCTTCATTTGAAAACTGCCTTTCATATCCTTTGACTATTTATCAATTGGGGAATTATTTGTATTCTTGTAAATTTGACTCAGTTCTCTATATATTTTAGAAATGAGGCCTTTATCAGAGACACTGGTGGTAAAAATTCTTTCCTAGTTTTCTGCTTCCCTCCTAATCTTGGTTGCATTGGCTTTGTGCAAAAACTTTTCAATTTAATGTAATCAAAATTATCCATTTTGCATTTCATAATGTTCTCTATCTCTTGTTTGGTCTTAAATTCTTCTGTTCTCCATAAATCTGACAGGTAAACTATTCTTTGCTCTCCCAGTTTGCTTATAGTATCAACCTTTATATCTAAATCATGCACCATTTTTGACGTTATTTTGGTATATGGTGTAAGATGTTGGTATATCATATTCTACTTTAATTTTTTTAAATTTTTTTAAAATTTTTTATTATTTTTTTGATTTATCAATAATCACTTCCATATGCTTTTGAGTTTAAAATTTTTCTCCCCCTTCCTCCCCACCACCCTCCCCAAGACAGTGCACAATCTGATATAGGCTATACATTTACATTCATATTAAACATATTTTCACCTTAGTGATGTTGTAAGTAGAAATTAAAATCAATAGGAAGAACCATCAGAAAGAGTAAACAAAATTCAACAGAAGAGAAAAAAAATAACAATTGGGCTTCCATAGTTCTTTCTTTGGGTGTGGATAGCATTTTCCATCACAGGGCCTCTGGAGATGTCTTAGATCCTTGTATTGCCAGGAAGGGTTAAATTTATCAATATCAGTCATCATGCAACATGGTTGTTACTGTGTACAACATTCTCTTGGTTCTGCTCACTTCACTCAGCATGAGACCATATAAGTCTTTCAAGGTTTTTCTGAAGTCAGCCTGTTCATCATTTCTTATAGCACAATAGTATTCCATCAAATTCATATACCACAACTTGCTCAGCCATTCCCCAATTGATGGGCATCCTCTCAATTTCCAATTCTTTGCCACCACAAAAAGAGCTGCTGTGAATATTTTTGTACATGTAGGTCCTTTTCCCATTTTTGTGATCTCTTTGGGATATAGCCCTAGAAGTGCTATTGCTGGGTCAGAGGGTATGCACATTTTGATAGCCCTTTGGGCATAGTTCCAAATTGCTCTCCAAAATGGTTGGATCATTTCACAACTCCACCAACAATGCATTAGTGTTCCAACTTTCCCACATCTTCTCCAACATTTATCATTTTCCTGTTTTGTCATGTTGGTCATTCTGATAGGTGTGATGTGGTACCTCAGTGTTGTTTTGATTTGCATTTCTCTAATCAATAGTGATTTAGAGCATTTTTTCATATTACTATAAATGGTTTTAATTTCTTCATCTGAGAACTGTCTGTTCATATCCTTTAAGCACTTATCAATTGGGGAATGGCTTGTATTCTTATAAATTTGACTTATTTCTCTATATACTTTAGAAATGAGGCCCTTATCAGAGAGACTGGTTGTAAAAATTCTTTCCCAATTTCCTACCTTCCTTCTTAGTTGCTTGGCTTTGTTTGTGCAAAAACTTTTCAATTTAATGTAATCAAAATTATCTATTTTGCTTTTCATAATGTTCTCTATCCCCTGTTTGGTCATGAATTCTTCTGTTCTCCATAGATCTGATGAGTAAACTATTCCTTACACTCTCAGTTTGTTTATAGTATCAACCTTTATATCTAAATCACGTACCCATTTTGACTTTATTTTGGTATATGGTGTGAGATTTTGGTCTAGTTTCTGCCATACTCTTTTTCAGTTTTCCCAGCAGTTTTTTTCAAAGAGTGGGTTCTTATCCCAGAAGCTGGGGTCATTGAGTTTATCAAATAGTAGATTACTATAGTCATTGACTACTGTGTCTTGCATACTTAACCTATTCCACTGATCCACCACTCTATTTCTTAGCCAGTACCAAGCAGTTTTGATGATTGCTGCTTTATGATACAATTTAAGATCTGGAATGGCTAGGCTACCTTCCCCTGCATTTCTTTTCATTAGTTCTCTTGATATTCTGGACCTTTTGTTCTTCCAAATGAATCTTGTTATTATTTTTTCTAACTCTATAAAATAATTTTTGGTAGTTTGATTGGTATGGCACTGAATAAGTAAATTAGCTTAGATAGAATTGTCATTTTTATTATATTAGCTCGGCCTACCCATGAGCAACTGATGTTTTTCCAATTATTTAGATCTGATTTTATTTGCGTGAAAAGTGTTTTGTAATTGTGCTCATAGACTTCCTGGGTTTATTTCAGGAGGTAGACTCCTAAATATTTTATGATATCTACAGTAAGTTTAAATGGAATTTCTCTTTCTATCTCTTGCTGTTGGGCTTTGTTGGTAATATATAGAAATGCCAATGATTTATGTGGGTTTATTTTATAGCCTGCAACTTTGCTGAAGTTGTTTATTATTTCAAGTAGTTTTTTACTTGATTCTCTGGAATTCTCTAAGTATAACATCATGTCATCTGCAAAAAGTGATAGCTTTGTTTCTTCTTTGCCTATTCTAATGCCTTCAATGTCTTTTTCTTCTCTTATTGCTAAAGCTAGCATTTCCAGTATGATGTTGAATAACAGTGGAGATAATGGACATCCTTGTTTCACCCCCAATCTTACTGGAAATGCTTCTAGCTTGTCCCCATTACATATTATGCTTGCTGAAGGTTTTAGATAGATGCTATTTATTATTTTAAGGAAGAGTCCATTTATATGTATGCTCTCTAGTGTTTTTAATAGGAATGGGTGTTGTATTTTGTCAAAAGCTTTTTCTGCATCTATTGAGATGATCATGTGGTTTCTGTTAGTTTTGGTGTTGATATGATGGATTATGCTGATAGTTTTCCTTATATTGAACCAGCCCTGCATTCCTGGTATAAATCCTACCTGGTCATAGTGTATTATTTATGTGATAAGTTGCTGTAATCTATTTGCTAATATTTTGTTTAAAATTTTTGCATCTATATTCATTAGAGAAATTGGTCTATAATTTTCTTTCTCTGTTTTGACTCTTCCTGGTTTAGGTATCAGCACCACATTTGTAACATAAAAAGAATTTGGTAAGATTCCTTCTTTACCTATTTTACCAAACAGTTTATATAGTATTGGAATTAATAGTTCTTTAAATGTTTGATAGAATTCGCATGTAAATCCATCTGGCCCTGGAGATTTTTTTCCTAGGGAGTTCATCAATGACTTGTTCAATTTCTTTTTCTGAGATGGGGTTATTTAAGTATTTTACTTCCTCTTCTGTTAATCTGGGCAATTTATATTTTTTGTAAATATATATCCATTTCACTAAGATTGTCAAATTTGTTGGCATATAGTTGGGCAAAATAATTCCTAATTGTTGTTTCAATTTCCTCTTCCTTGGTGGTAGTTTCACCCTTTTCATTCTTGATACTAGTAATTTGGTTTTCTTCTTTCTTTTTTTTTATTAGATTAACCAAAGGTTTATCTATTTTATTGTTTTTTTCATAAAACCAGCTCTTAGTTTTATTTATTAGTTCAATAGTTTTCTTAATTTCAATTTTATTAATTTTTCCTTTGGTTTTCAATATTTCTAATTTGGTGTTTAATTGAGGATTTTTAATTTGTTCTTTTCTAGTTTTTTTAGTTGTATGCCCAATTCATTGATCTCCTCTTTTTCTATTTTATTTGTATAAGCATTTAGAGATATAAAACTTCCCCTAAGAACTGCTTTTGTTGCATCCCATAAGTTTTGGTATGTTGTCTCATTATTGTCATTCTCTTGAATGAAATTATTGATTGTTTCTATGATTTGTTGTTTGACCCAATCATTTTTTAGATTTAGATTATTTAGTTCGCAATTATTTTTTAGTCTATCTTTCCATGGCCCTTTATTACATACAATTTTTATTGCATCATGATCTGAAAAGGATGCATTTACTATTTCTGCCTTTCTGCATTGGATTGTGAGGTTTTTATGCGCTAGTACATGGTCAGTTTTTGTGTATGTGCCATGTACTGCCGAGAAAAAAGTATATTCCTTTCTCTCCCCATTCAGTTTTCTCCACAGGTCTATCATACCTAACTTGTCTAATGTTCTATTCACTTCCTTAACTTCTTTCTTTATAATTTTGTGGTTAGATTTATCTAGTTCAGAGAGGGGGAGGTTGAGGTCCCCCACTAGTATAGTTTTGCTGTCTATTTCTTCCTGTAACTCCCTGAACTTCTCCTCTAAGAATCTGGATGCTATACCATTCGGTGCATATATGTTTAGTAATGATATTACTTCATTGTCTATGGTGCCTTTTAGCTGGATATAGTTTCCTTCCTTATCTCTTTTGATAAGATCTGTTTTTGCTTTTGCTTTGTCTGAGATCAGGACTGCTACCCCTGCTCTTTTTTTACTTCAGTTGAAGCATAATATATTTTGCTCCAGCCTTTTACCTTTATCCTGTATGTGTCACTCTTTTTCAAATGTGTTTCCTGTAAACAACATATTGTAGGATTATGGTTTTTAATCCAATCTGCAATATTCTTCCATTTTATGGGAGAGTTCATCCCATTCACATTTACAGTTATGATTACTATCTGTGTCTTTTTCTCCATCCTTTTTTCCCCCCTGTTTATGCTTTTCTTTCTCCTTTCTCCTTTCCCCCCCTCACTAGTGTTTTGCTTTGGACCAGCGCCTCCTTGGGTCCCACCTCCCTTCTATTATCCCTTTCCCTTTTCTTCCCCTTTACCCTTATTGCTTCTTTCCTCCCTTCTATCCCCCCTCTCTTTTCTTTCCCCTTTTGCCTCCTACTGCCTATAGTGCAAGTTAGATTTCTATACCTAACTGATTATGTTATTCCCTTTTTGAGCCAAATCTGATGAGAGTAAGGTTCAAACAATGCTCATCCCCTTCCCTTCTTTACCTCTGCTCTAATAGGTTTTTGTGTCTTTTCCTGTAATGTAATTTACCCTTGTCTGCCTCCTCCTTTCTCAGTACATTTTCTTAGCTCAGGCTAATCCACTTACTTGGATCCATTTAACCCACTTGATTAGATTTTTTTTTTATCATTACATCAAAATCAACTTACATCCACCCCCTTTATATATACTCCTTTAACATGGTATAATAACAATACAGTTCTCTCTCTCTTTTTTTTTTTTTTGGCAGTTGGGGTTAAGTGACTTTCTCAGGGTCACACAGCTAGTAAGTGTCAAGTGTTTGGTCTGAAGCAGGATTTGAACTCAGGTCCTCCTGACTTCAGGACCAGTACTCTATCCACTGCGCCACCTAGCTGCCCCTAACAATACAGTTCTCAAGAGTTGCAAGTGTCATCTTCCCTTGTAGGGATGTAAACATTTTGCCCTTATTAACAACATATTGTATCTTTCTGTCCCATTTAACTTTTTATGTCTCTCTTGAATCTTATACTTGAAGATCAAATTTTTGTTGAGCTCTGGTCTTTTTATCAGGAACGTTTGGAAGTCCACTATTTCATTGAATATCCATCTCCTTCCCTGAAAAATCATTCTCATTTTTGGTGGGTAGTTAATCCTTGGCTCCATTCCAAGCTCCTCTGACTTATGGAATATCATGTTCCATGCCCTATGGTCTTTTAAAGTATAGGATGCAAGGTCCTGTGTAATCCTGACTGTGGTTCCATGATATTTAAATTGTTTCTTTCTGGCTGCTTGCAGTAATTTCTTTTTAATCTGGTAATTTTGGAATTTAGCTGTCATATTCCTTGGCGTTTTCAATTTGGGATCTCTTTTAGGCAGGGAGCGATGGATTCTTTCCATAGTTATTTTACCTTCAGGTTCTAGGACTTCAGGGCAGTTTTCCTTTATGATTTCCTGAAGGATATTGTCCAGGCTCTTTTTTTCATCATGACTTTCAGGTAGGCCTATAATTTTTAAATTGTCTCTCCTGGATTGATTTTCCAGGTCAGCTGTTTTACCCATGAGGTATTTTATGTTTTCATCTGTTTTTTCATTTTTTTTGTTTCTGTTTGACTCATTTTGCTTTCTCATAGTCATTAGTTTCCATTTGTTCAATTCTAATTTTTAACATATTGTTTTTTTCTGTTAGATTTGGTACTTTCTTCTCCAATTGGTCCATTGTATTTTTAAGGGATTTATTTTCTTCATTGTACTTTTTTTCCAACTGGCCAATTGTGTGTTTTAGGGACTTGTTTTCTTCAGTGTACTTTTTTTCCAGCTGGCCAATTGTACTTTTAAAGGACTCCTCTACCTCTCTCATTTGACTTTTAAAATCCTTCTTGAGTTCTTCTAAGAAGGCTTTTTGAGCTTCAGACCAGTTTGTATTCCCTTTTGATGTTGCAGATGTGGGTTTGATGACGGTGTTGTCCTCTTCAGAATTTCTGTCTTGATCTTCATTCTTCTCATAGTAAGAATCTAAGGTATATTTCTTTTTACTCATGGTGTTTCTTTATTCACTGGCCTTTACAGAGATTAAGCTGTCCTGCTGGGGAGCAGAGGGCACTGACCCAAGCTTCTTGTGTTGGGAGCCTAGGTCTTGGTCACTGGCTTTGGGAGCTAGGGCCTCTTATGTTGGCAATTGGAGGCTGTAGGGTTCCGGCAACTTATCTGGTGTTGGGCTGGAATCAGCAAGGCTGGGACTTTCAGGTAAATCTAGGTTGCCTGCTTTTCCTTTCCTTTAACTTTGTTTAGCTCCTTTTAGATAAGTGCTGCCAGGTGTTCTGCCTGGGGCCCCTTGCAGTGCTGCCTCCCTTATTTCTGTTGAGGTACAGGGAGACTTCTTTGCTGTAGAATGCCAAGGCACCTGGTGGTTTTCTGAGCTGGTTTCCATCAGTTACCCCACCCTCACTGAGGCTCTAGGAGGTACAGCTGTTGGCGTTTACCTGATTGACCACCTGGGCTTCGGGATCTCCTCCTGGTTGCCAGTTGGAGACTGTAGGGTTCTGACAGCTTACCTGGTGTTGGGCTGGAATCAACAAGGCTGGAACTTTTTGGCACCTCTAGGTTACTTTCTTCAGCTCCTTTCAGATGAATGCTGCTGGGTGCTTATCCACCTGGGGCCCTTTGTAGTGCTGCTTCCCTTATTTTTGCTGAGGCACTGGGAGACCCATTTGCTGTAGAATGCCGAGGCACCAGAATCTCCTCCTGGTGTGCTAAAGTGGGTCTTTCCACTAGCTGGCTGGGCGACTCCTGTTTCATACTGCTCCCCTTCCCCTAGGGTAAGAGGGGCCTTTCCCATTATTCCCTCTAGCTCCCTGGGCTACTGCATTGCTGCACCCCATCTTTCTTCTGGCTCAGCTGTTCCAGGGTTTTTTCTGGGGTGATATTTTCTGTGTTTTCAGAGGTTGATAGGGGAGCGTGAGAGCGGCTACCTTTTACTCTGCCATCTTGGATCCCATATTCTACTTTAAAACGAAATCATTGTCTTTATTTTGAAACTTTATCATGTAAGTACTGAGAATTATTTTGCTTTGACCTATGAAATTTTAAAAATACTGACTTTGTAGCAGGTCCCATATAGCTTATACAGACATTGATTATAATTCAACTTGGGCAGGTACTGAAATTTTTTTGATAGATGTTGTCAAAAGTTATTCCAGATATACTGCATGTTCCTTCATATGTTAGTCTAGTTTTTGAGTTTGTAAAAAAAAGAAATATTTTTTACATGTTTAATAAAAAGTGGTTTGTGATGGAAAAAAAAGATAACCCCCCCAAACCCACATAATTATCAAACATCTAACTCTAGTTGGTGCTAATTCAAAGGCATCACACTTAATTTTTAGGGGTTTAAAATAAAGAGGCAGGTAATGTAGGGGAAAGAAGATGGCACAGCATGGTGTGGTGGAATAAATGCACAGTGGCTCCTGAATCAGAGCACCTGGGTTCATATCTTCCCTGGAATTCACAACCTGTATGACTTTGATAAAGTCAGATGCCTTTTTGAACTTCAGTGTTCTCAGTTATAAAATGAAGAAGAGTTATATTTTTTAACTTTAAAATTATAACATGTATTTTTATATGCACTTCTTGCCTTTCTCATTAGAATGTAAGCTCATTGTTAGTAGGGACTTTCATTTTTTTGTACTTTTATCCCCCTGTGCCTAGCACAGTATATAGCAAATAGTAGATGGTTAATGAATATTTGTTGACTGATTGAATAAATCAATCCCTAAAATTTCTAGTTCTCATGTTAATATAATTCCATTGACTTTAAAACACTGAAAACAAGGGAAGCTGGTACATAAACAGCTGTGCTGAGGAATCTGATTAAATATACAAAGAATGCAGGGCTTGGACATGCAATAATCAGGAGGTAGTTTATGCCAAGAGATGGGAGGGGGAATCACCACTTCACAACTGTGTGGCTGGGAAAGGTCTTGTGGTAGGAGGGAGATTTCAGATACTATTTCAAGGAGGGTAGGGAAAAGGCTCTTAGTTACTCAGACAGGGAAAATATTCCAGCTATGAGGAGTGCCCTCTGAGAAAGCATCCATGCTTTTCTAGAGCTTAGTACACAGAGGCTAAGTAAGAAAAGAAGTTTGGCCTGAATGGAAGGGTTGGGTAAGTGAGATGAGACCTCACAAATAGCACCTCCTAATGGGAAGACTGAATACTAAGAGGGTCAAGAGTTTGAATCTTGAATCAAAAGATGATTGGGGGCCGTCTACAGAAAGACAACGAGAAACTCAACAGATCCAACACATGAGTCATTTCCTTTCTCCCCAAGTTCTCCTATCTTCCTAACTACCCTATCTTTGTCTAGGGTGGGAAGAGGCAAAAGATGGCCTAGTTTGCCTTCATGAAAGAACCAATCTGGGTGGGGAAGACTCTCAGGATTGCTGGCCAGAACAGAAACAATTGCTATTTACACTCACTCTAAGCCATTGAAACCCAAACAATGAGCAAGTGAGGCCAATCAGTGAGAGCCCTTTGTCTTGCCACTAGACTCTGGTGACTCAAGAAGAGAGTGTGAGGCTGATGACTTTGAGCAGCTCTGCCTCACTTCAATCCAATTCACCTGCAAGTCAAGACATCACCCTCCTGATGCCATTGGTCCACTTCTAGAATGAAGAATGAACAACAATCTATGGTGGTACCTCTATCCTTCTGGTCATCTGGATTAGTAACCTCAGAGTTATTCCTGTCTCATCTTTCACACTCCCCACAGTGACCAAGTCTTATAATTTCTAACTCCACAGCACCTCGTGTTCCTTTTCTTCCTCCACATATGCCTGCTACACTAATTCAGGCCCTTAACCCTTCAGTACCTCTTACCTGAACTCTGGAAAAGGTCTCCAGTCTTCCTGGTCTTCACTGAATTAATTTACCAAGTTAAAAAATGAGGCGATTTGCTCTTTCCCCTTCCCCACCACTGACCCCATCCTCCCACCATTGGATGGCAAGTGATTTTGTTTTCTCAACATCTTTGTAGCTCTATCTTCTTGCTCCATTTTGTCTCTGTGGAGCAGACATCACCTTTTAAAATAATAAACATAATCGTTGGGTTTAGAGGTGTCTTCTTTTTTTTTTTTTAAATAATGTCCCTGGAATCTAAATACTCTGTTCTGGGAAAATGGGTGATTACAGAAAGTTGAAAAATGACTTAAATGTGCTATTTTCTCAGTAAATGATAAACTTCCCATTTCTCTGAAGTTAGTGACCCTGTGAGAGGAAAATGACCTCAAAGATGGGTTGCTGTTTTTTTTTAAACTAATATGAATTTATTTTTACTTGTTGCATAAGACATACATGTTAAATGCAAACCTCTTACTACCATCCAACCCCTTTTAAGTTATTCTGCTCCCCCAACCCCCTCTGTAAATATCTCTCTGTAGGTATCAGGGATCTTAGATGCACTTAGCTTTAGTCTGATTACCTGGTCGTAGCTTTTAGGAGCACTCCACTGAGGTTTATTAAAGCTGACTACAGAACAACACATCCTTACTTAAAAGGTTTCTTTTCATATTCCTTCCCGTAAATGACTCAAAGCCAAAATGGAAAGCTCAGAGAAAGGAATGTCTACCATTTATCTGACTAGAAGGAGATTTAGCTGGAAGGTTTGCTGGAACACAGATTTAGGGCTGAAAAGGACCTTATAGACCATTTAATCCAACACTTTTTTTTTTTAACAAATGAGGAAACTGAGGCCTAGAAAGATTAAACAACTCACCATAGGCTCATAGCTTCATATGTTTAAAGCTAGAAGTGGCCTTAGATGTATACCTATGTTAGAAAAGTGTAGGAGCATGGCTTTGGCTCATAGGCTTATATCTTTAGAGCTGGAATGGATCTTAGAAGTAGCTCTTCCTTGGAAATTTCTAGAAATATAGATTTGGCAGGGGAAAGATACTTAGAGGACATCTCTTCTACTCCTCGCCCCTCTCCTTTTAAGATTATGAAACTAAGGCATAAGAAGGTTAAATAATTTGCCAAGGTCAGGTAATATGTGACAAATTCAGAATTCAATCTCAAGTCCTTGGGTTCTAAATCCAGTGTTCTTTCCATGCCTAGAGAATGAGTTTAGAGCTGGGGTCCTCCAACCTTTTGTTGGTGCTTCTTACCAAAAGCTTGAGAGGTATAACAGGGCTGTAAGCTGGGCATGATTGGTGTTTTTATTTGGGGGGGGGAGGTAGGTAAGGAGAGAGGGTCAAAGTCTGGTAAGGACTACTCTATCTTCTTAAGAACTGGTGACTCCTTTAAAGTTGGAATATACTGCTCCTCTCTAGGGGTATGGCTTTCTTTCACCTTTACCTTTTGGGTTAAAGGAATGTCTTCCAATTAAAGTTTGAAATGCCAGACTTTAACAGGGAAGCATTAATCTTGCTGTCTAAATAAAAGAGCGTAAAGATAGCTTAAAAGACCCAGCTGTACACAGCCCACGGAGTGTGCTGACAACAGACCTGACTACTCAGCTGTGCTCCCCTTTTATATGGACAGAAATCTCTAGAGCAGGTAGGATTTTGTGTTGTTTGTTCAGTCATTTCAGCCATGTCTTCGTATTCATAACCCTATTTGGGGTTTTCTTGACAAAAACACCAAAGTGGTTTGCCATTTCCTTCTCCAGTTCATTTTGCAAATGAGGAAACTGAGGCAAACAGGATTAAGTGACTTGTCCAGGGTCACACAGCTAGTGTCTGAGGCTGGATTTGAACTCAGGTCTTCCTGACTCCAGGCTGGGCACTCTATTCGCTGAGTCATCTAGCTGCTCCTCCTAGCTTCTACTTTATGTCTTCTCCTAACTGAGGTCAGAATAATTGAGTACTGGACTCAACTTTCTCTCATATAGTCTATATAGGCAATTCTCCTGTAGTATCTAGACTTAGTTACTAGGGCCCTGAAAGATCAATTGACTTGTCTAGTGTAACACTATGTGACAGAGACAGGATTTGGACCCAGTTCTTCCTAACTCCGAGACTTCCTCTTCTCCTAATCCTAGCACTTAGCATAGTGCCTGCATATAGTAATAAATGATAAATGTTTATTGATCGATGCTATATGCTAGACTTCCTGACACTGACGCTAGCTCTCCATCCAATGCTCTTCATGCCAACTACTAGTCCACACCAATTCAATGGCTTCTGATTGAAGCTTAAATCACTTTTGTTTTGACAGTGTAAATACTTGATTCTTATACACGAAGGGGTGCTTAGGCACTTGACCTGTGATTTCATTCATTGTTCTAGAGAATTCCTGAATGAGGAATCTCTCTCTCCCAATGAAGGTCAGCACCTTCTTCGTACCTTGTAGTCATCAGAGTTCTCTAGACCACTGAGAAGTTAAGGGTTGTTGTTTTTCATCCTTCATTCTCAAAGACAGCCAATGACATCATGAGGTGATGTCTTGACTTGGGTGTGAATTAGATTTAAGTGAGTCAGAGCTGTGCAAAGTCATCAGTCCCACTCTCTCTTCCAGAGTCATTGGAGTCCAGTGGCAAGACAAAAATCAAGATGACTGGTGATGCCCCCAAGAAGTTAAATGACTTGTCCAAAGAAACACAACTAGTGTGTGCTAGAGACTCAAGCTTCTAAAAATGTAAAGCTCTTGTAGTGGGTAGAAAGATTGATACCCTAAAACTACCCCCAAACCCAGTTTTTTTCACCCTGAGGCCCACTTTCTTTCTATTCCTATACGCTAGACTTTCACACTATTCAGAATTTATGTCCTATTGCCTTTTTAATGACAATGGAAAACTCATAAATTGGTAGTTCCTCAGATGGAAATATAGTCTAATTTAACAGAAGGCAAATTATTTAATAAATCTGAGTTAATTAAAGAAACAAATTATTCATGGTCCTGCCCTGCCAAAATATCTACTTGGTGATTTGTTTAAAGACTGCTGTCCCCTTATGAACAACTATGAAAAGTAGTTCATTTGGAAACAATTTGGTTCAATTAGTTGTATTTATCTTCCCTCATTCTCTTTTTTACTTAGAGTACTTTCTGAAAAGATGAGATTTCCATTTCTTGTAAATGTATCTGATCTGGGTTCTTTTTAACCCCTGAAGAGTCCTCAAAGATTCAATGACTGAGATATGTGCTTCCAGGCCTAAAAAATATTCTAGATGCCTTATGATGATTAATGCTCACTGCAAGGCTATAAGGATTATTATCTTAATTTTACGGCTAAGGAAACTAACCTCTGAGAGACTGCCATGTGCCCCAGGAGGATGTCAGCTCAGGTTTTCTGACCTTTTCTACCCATCCACATTTCCTTTGAAGAGGAGATAAAGAGATTTTTCATCGAAAAGTCAGCAAATGAAAAAAATCATCTGAGAAAGAATTTTTAAAAATCTCCCTTAGCTGATTATAAAACTCCCAAGGAAATTCACTCTTCAAATGATAAATATAAAGACTCAACCATCATAAAAATCATTGTAATTTTTTCCCTGAGTGTTATCATTTCTCTTTCGCTGTTTGCTATTATTTCAATGGGGCTTACTTAAGTCCAACTACCCACCCTTAATCCCCCTTTAAGGTACAGTTCAAGTCTCACCCCCCCTTTGGATCCTTTTCCTCACTGGTCTTACTCTATTCATTGATTTCTGTCTTTGATGAATTCTGGTATAACTTACTTATTGTCTGTACCACTTAAATGCTCCTGAGTCTCAGTTCAATTTTAGTGGCTTCAGTATATAGGAACAGTGCCACAGTAATAAGAACATTGTCTCTGGTGTTAGAGCAGCTAGCTTCAAATTCCAGCTCTAGCATTTACTACTTATGTGACCTTGAGCAGGTCACTCAACTTCACTGGGCCTCAGTTTCTTCATCTCTAAAATGAAAGGATAGAATTAGATGGCCTCTGAAATGCCTTCCAAATCTTGAACTGTGGTCCTATATGTATATGTATATGTATACACATGCTTATACACATATGCACACATACACACATATATGACTGCACACATGTATATGTATGTGTACACACACTCATCTCTGAGGGCAGAGGCAACCAATTATCTTTCTTCTTTATCTCCCAGAATGTCATTATGTAATTCATAGTCTGTAAGGCAATAATTGATTGGTTATACATCTATGCTACTTGTCAATCAGTTCAGGAAGAAGTTTTTTATTAAATATATAGCATGTGCCAGTCATCTAGGCGGCACAGTGGATAGAGTGCCAGGACTGGAGTCAGGAAGACTCATCTTTGTGAGTTCAAATATGGCCTCAGACACTTCCTGGCTGTGTGACCCTGGACAAGTCACTTAACCCTGTTCGCCTCAGTTTCCTCATCTGTAAAATGAGTGCAGGAAGGAAATGGCAAACCACTCCAGAATCTTTGCCAAGAGAACCCCAAAGGGGTCATGGGGAGTCAAACATGACTGAAACCACTGAATAGCAACAGCAATGACATGCGCCAGGCAGTGTTAGATGCTAGGGATAAAAATACAAATACATTGAATTATATAGGGTGCTCCAAAAGATAGTGTAGTTTTAAGTGATTAAAGATGAGTTTCAGACTGTATTATATAAGAGGCAACCCTGAACTCCTGTAGGCTTCAGTTTCCTCATCTATGAAATGAAGGATTTGAATTAGATTGAATCTGAGATATCTTTCAGCTCTATATTTATGATCTTATGATCTACTGTCTGATATTATTTGTCATTATATTACAGGTGGAGTGTAGTGGATGGAATATTGAGTCTGGAGTCAGTAGGATTCAGTTTCAAGCCCCACCTTTGGCACTTAGTAGCTATGTGTCCTACCCAAATGGTGTAACCTCTATGGACCTTAGGTAATTAATTCCCTATTGCTTTAGCCCATAGACAGCTTGCTACTTACTACCTGTCTGACCTTATGGAAGTCACTTAGCCTATTTAGGCCTTAGGTTCTCCATCTATAACAATGAGGGTGTAGGACTAGACCATCAGGGTCCCTTCCACTTCTAAATTTAAGAACTCTGAGCTTTCAGTCTTTGGAGGTGAAGAGAATTCCTTAATGGTATTTCCTCCTGTAACAGTGTCATAGATTTTTTTTTAGTATCCATGTAATTTATATTCTCAATTAGATTATAAGCTCCTTGAGGTTAGGGGCCATGGGGTATGCTTTTTCTGTATCAATGGAAGAGCGAAAAGCTGAGCACATGTAGGTGGACAAAAAACCATGGGATTTTGATGTTGGAAGGGACTTTCAGAAATTATCTAATGAAACTCTTCTCAAGGGAAATACGTGACTTGTCCAAGATCAGATGGTAAACCAGTGACAAAGACTAGACAAGAACCTGGGTCTCTTAAATTCTAGTCTCATCCTGCCTCTCACTCTTTGCATGCTTGATAATTGATTAAAGATATTTATGGTATACATCCTCAATAACTGAGAAATAAGGGAGAAATGATGGAGGAACATCTGGCCTCATATGGAGCAAGATAATATCCACAGATGTGGTCAATAACAGAGTTAGATGAGTAATGTGATTTATTGCAAAGCCAATTTGAAATTTGAATCATTTGACACCCAAGCCTGAAAATGGCAAGTTTAATTTCAGGGCAGGACCTCATAAGTCATATAACTGGGTTCAATCAATCAATAAGCATTCATTAAGTGCTTACCATGTGCCAGGCACTGTGCTAGGACCAAAACAAAGCAGTCCCTGACCTCAAGAAGCTTACATTTGATCTGGTGAAACAATGTGTATACAAATATAAAATACACACTCAGAATAAATACAAAACCATTTAAGGGAGTGCAATAGTGTCTGCCACTTTCTACTTCTGTGACCTTGCCTTTCTGAGCCTTGATTTCCTTATCTACAAAATAAGAGTGTTGGACTAGATGACCTTGGAAGTCCCTTCAAAATATACATCAATGATCCTAGAATAATTTGTGTCTACCTAGAATCATTGATCCAAAGTTGGAAGGGCCCTCAGACACATGTAGTCTGGTCCCCATTTCATTTTTTTAATATTCAATTATATTTAATTATCAGGTCCACATCCTCTCCCTCTTGCCCCTCAAAAGGCAAGAAAAACAAACCCATTACAAACATATTGTCAAATAAAACAAACACTTTCATTTTTTCGAAGAGAAGCTTGAGGTTGGGACTTGTCTAACGTTATATAGGTAATGAGTAGTAGAGCTGGGATTTTAATCTACTTCCTCTGACTCAGCTGTACTCATGTTGTTTCTTTCAGTAAAATATAAGTTTCTTGGGGGAGAGGACTGTTTCTGTTTGTTTTTCTGTTCCTAGTGCCCAGAACAGCTTCTGGCACATAGTAAAGACTTAATAAAAGCTCCTTGAATGGAAGTAGGTTGAGTTGAGACCTTACAGGCAGCTTTGGATAGCTTGGAATTATTTCTTCTGACTTTGTGTGAGGGGAATACCACATGAGCACCAAGGTTTATACTTTCCTTTGTCCCAAGAAGATAAATGGAATTGCCAGAGTTTTGTGTTCATTAGCTCAATTTACATCTGAGACTATTAAGGCTTATATAGTGACAGTGAATGTTGATGCTAGAAAGGGTGAGATGTCTCACCATTTATTCATTCACTTGGAAAAAAGTAAAGTGAGTCAATTGAGTGTTGGAGTCCATTGAGAATTGTCTATTCTCAACATTGGGAATAATATTTCTGTCCTATCTTCTCTTTTAAAAGTGTCTATAAAACATACTCCTTTTCCTGCCTCACAGAAGAAAAATAATCTATTCTACTCCAGTTCCTTAAATGAGGAAGTAAATTCTATATCTGACATATCTATAACCTTTTGGATTGAGATAAACACCTAGCTTTCAAGCACCTATGTTACATTACCAAACAGTCCCATCACAAGTTACAGTCCCACTGAGCCCCTCTAAAGAGGACAAAGATCCAATGGATGATACCATGTAATCCATAATCTCAAGAGAGTCTCAGAAACCTCTTCCTTCTTTATCAGCATTCCTCAACCAATTTTATTCCCCTGTATGACCAACTGCATTTGCCGTAGAGTAATCAAGAAGATAGAACAGGTACTCTTGGTTTTGAGATATTTGAATTTTGGCAAAGGGAGAGCTTGAAGTGAATGGAACAGTATTTCATGGACTTGGGGGATATATTCTAGCAGGTAAATTTAAAATTCCTTCAGGTTAGAGGCTATTTCTTTTATCCTTCTATTCTCAGTCCCTGGAGGAGGCAGCCTGGGCTAGTGGAGAGACATCGTAACACCTAACTTGTTGAAGTTTGGGAATTTTCATCTTATTCCCAGAACCTGAAGGAGGCAGTCTGGAACTGGCCTTGGAGTTAGGAAAATCTGCAAGGTTAGAGTACTACTGCTGACACACACTAGCTGTGTGACTATAGCAAATCATCAAACCTCTTAATGCCCAAGACAACATACTAAGATAAGATGTTATAGACAAGTTGGGGAGTTATTATTCTGAGTTAGAGGAGGGATTTTTACACTGGTCTGCTGAAAATTATGAAGGGGTGTCAGGAAGGCCCTCCTTTTCAGGGAAGCCCATTGTCTTTCATTCACCATGGGGGCACAGAACAGTTATGGCCTCTTAGGAGGGTATAATACAACAGTGTCCATCTGGGGCATAATGCTACAACATGGTGGGACTCTGATCACGTGTAAGAAGGATGAGTTTCCTCCCCTCACAAAGATGTTTAGCGATGTTATTGTGTTTTCCTTAAACAGGGGTTTTTTACCTGAGGTTCACTCACTGAATTTTTTAAATTACTATTTCCGTATAATTGGTTTCCTTTGTAATCCTATATCTTTTATTTTATGCATGTAAAAATCTTATTTTGAGAAGGGATGCATAGAAATCACCAGATTGCCAAAAGAGGTCCATGAAATTAAAAAAATAACAAATTAAGAACTCTTGCCTTAGGAGGATAACATTGGAGAACGTTTAGTCATATCTAATAGTGCTCACTTCACAAAGTGATATTAAAGACCCTCAAAGGAGTGAGTGGTATAGAAAGGCCACATTGGGAAATGGCCAAAAGAAATAAGTTTTTTGAGTTTTTTTGGTGGGTGATAAAGATTGAACTTTTCAGGAATATAAGTTCCTTGTACCTGGGCAGTGTATATCACAGAGACAGTCCACACACTTGGATTTCTATGAAGGGAGATGGTGACATCTTAATTTACAATCCCCTTGGTTGAGCTATACTGATATTGATATGAATATCAATATAGATATAGATAAATAACTATATATATATCTATCTATATAGATTTAGATACTTCCCTCTAAGTTTAGGAAATATTCAGTGATTTCTATAGGCACTGGTCTGTAATCTTTAGATTTTTTCTCATAGTTCTGTTGTATATATTGAATGTATACAGGATAGGGATAGTTGCCCGCACCTGTGATTTCACTAGAATAGGGAATTCCCTGGTGAGGAAATTCTCTTCACCAATGCAGGTCAGCACCTTAACCCAGGATCATACCCTAGTATGGGGCAGAAGAAAAGACTTGATTTTTTCTGTTCCACAGCTCTCTCTATACTAAGAAATTAAAAAAAAAAGGAAATGAAAGTGAGAATAATTGCAACTCCCATGCTAAAAGGAGATAATACAAGTAAGGGGACACCCCCCCCCCCCACTGGACTCATAATAATGATATCTAGGTTCAAATTCCAACTCTGCAGGTTATTCCCTGTGTAGTCTTGGGCAAATCCCTATCTGTACCTTAGTTTCCTCATCTATAAAATGAAAGGATTGGACCAGATGGCACCTAAGGTACCTTCCAGCTCTAAATCTATGGTCCCATTTAAGATAGCAGGAAGAAGTTCATTAGAATTTTCAGCCATTGGAGAAAGCAAGAAATGTTTAGAGCTTTTAATTTGCAATTCTAATAAGGGTCTCCTTTGCCAATTCTTGAGGACAAAATGCCTGAATTTATGATTCTGATGACCTTTCACTAACTGATGCAAAAAAGATGCCTCAAGTGCTTGAGTCCATTAAGCTGCATTTGGTGCTTGAGTTTGGTATCTACATTCCTGGGTGGGGACATATTACTGCTTTCTTGGGTCAGATATTCTTTGTCTATTTGGTTTCCCCACCCACTGTATCTAATAGTCTCAGCATTGGCTTTCTGGAACTAAGCAAATAACTGGCTTGAATGTACGTGCAGCCTGCCAAGATGACTGAGAAGAGACCCACAGAAGTGCTCATGGGTTAAGTAGGTCAACCCATTGGATGTTCACAGAAGTCCATGGGAGGCATTTTCCTATGCCTTACTTCTTTTTTTAATATATCAGAGAATGAAGGAAATAAAGGAATTGAAAGGATCTTGGGAATAGGACAAACTTTTTATTTCCATTTTTTTATATGCCATGCCCCCCCCCCCAACTCCATGAAGACAACAGCAAATGTAATTGGATTGTTTCTACTGGCCCCTGATTTGGTTTTCCTCACACAAGACACAACAACTCCCATCTCCATACCTTTATATTAGCTGTTTCCCATGCCTGGAATGCCTTCCTACCCGAGCTCTGACTCTTAGAATCTTTTGTTTCATTCAAAACTCAACTTAAATGCCACCATCTATTAACTCTCCTAGTCCCTCACTTCCCACCAGCTAGTGTTGTCTTCTCCATAAATTTACTTCCTATTTATTTTGCACATGTGTATTTATGTACATGCTATCTTCCCCAATAGAATGTAAACTCATTGAAGGCAAGAACTGTTCCACTTTGACCTTTGTATCACAGAACCTAGCATGTGCTGCTTACAATTGGTGTTTGTTGATTGATTGATTGGTGGTACAAGGCTAATTTCTGCTCATGTCCATAGCTTGGGGATTTCTGATCAGAACAAAAATGGAAATCAGTTGATTTCTTGAAAAGGCTGTATTTCCACATGAAAATGAGACTTTGGGGGGTGATAATAGAGATACAGTTCACATTGCAGTCTAGTGATTTCAGACCAGAAATATGAGTCAAGTGAATTCCAATACTGTGATACCCATAGGGATTTTTTTCCCCTCTGAATTATTCATACAATGGACTCCACTCTCTGCTTTGATTCCATTGTAGACACCTGGCCTCATTCCTATTCAATCAGCACAGAAGCCGTGCTGGCTATCTGTACTCCTAGCTGGCTCTGAAGGAGCTATTAGGATTTATAAATATTTCTGAATTTAAAATCAAGAAATGTTCTAGCTAGAAGAGAACTCAGAGATCACTTAGTCCAAACCCCCGATTTGCAAATGAAGAGGCTGAGGTCCCAGATAAGTTAAATGACTAGTCCAAAGTCACATAACTGGTCAGTGGCAGAGCCAAACTGAAATCCAGATTTTCTGTTTTCATTCAAATTGATAACCATGCTGGTGGTACTTCAATAAGTAAGCAATAACTGATAGGAGAGTTTGTCCAAGACTTGGACATTTGTTCCTGCTGCTGCCTCCAAGTCCAGGCTCGATGAACATCCTGGAAATGGGTATGTTTGGCCTCTTTCTGGCCTTGACCTTCCTGCTCCTGGCCACTGCAAGGCTGCCTGTGTAGGCCTCCAGCTGTGGCCCTCAGCATTCTCAAGATGATCTGTCTATCAGATATGGTTGTCATGGCCAAATTCCCATCAGTCTGCCAGCTCAACCACACCCTCTCTCAATTGCAGTATAAGATCAAGGTTACCAATAAGTTCAAAGGCTCTGAGGTTTTTAGGAGGCATTACTCCGGTCCCAAAGTTCCTTATCACCCCAGCCCAGGAGAGCCTCTGTGGTTACCAACACAAGGCCCTGTCCAAAATCCTGGAGTATCTGGTTGCAGTACACCTACTAGAGGGCCAGCTGCATGTCACCTGCTGCAGCTTCCTGAAACCCTGGAGCAGTCTGAGCCCAGCCCAGCAACTGGGCTCCCTCCAGACCTATGCCACTGGCTGTGGTTACCAAGTGCAGCATGGCCTGAGTGTCCCATACAATGTGGAGAGTGACATCAACTGCCTGCAGGCAGATTCAGTGACATCCTCCCCGAGCCTCCACCTGGTCTGCCTGCCACTCAAGAGTGGCTTGGGCTCCTGGAAATCTCTGAGCACTGAGGCATCACAGGCAACAACCTAAGCTGGGCCAGAGCTCTCTTCTCTCCATCCTAAGAAATCATGGCCAGTATAATACATAGAAACCAAACCAAAAAACCAAACCAATCAACCAATCAAAAAATAATGCCATGAACATAGTAGGCAGTAAATAAATATTTCTTGGTTATAATGATGATAACAATGATGAAATAAAACTATTACTAGGTCCACTTCATCATATATTTGGCCTTAGTATAACTAAAATCTCCTAAGTAAGACAAGATACCAGGAATGGAATTCTAGTCCACAGTTGCCATAGCCCCCTTTACTCCACTAAGCTTCACTCAAGGACAGCTTTATTTTAGTAGCAGCTAATTACCTGATTGGAATAACTGAGCTCCTGAAAAGACCAAAGAAACAAAGCTGAACAGCACATCTGTTCCCAGCACCATACTTCTAAGGAGCTGGCCAAATGAATCTTGTGGAAAATCCCACTGGTTTCCTTTCCTTCCCCTGGCATGATCTCGCTGAGACTTCAAAAGGAGAGATTTGCGTTCTTTGCCGCTAATATGAATGTTTCCAGGAGTCCAGTTGTATAGATGAAGCCATAACCTTGGATGTGTCAGAGATTTACTTCCTTTGTACCTTGACAGAAAATATAATTCGACTTTTGTTCTTGCTTGAAAAAAAAAAGAGAATAAACTTGATCATTTACCTCTTCCTTACAGTTTATTATTAACTACTCAGGATTTAAGGCTACAGTTCTGTTGGGGTGGGTTTTGATAGAAAGGAAGTGATGAAAATATCTTAACCTAGATGTTTTACTTTGTTGCTTTCAGCTAGTGATCAATCATAATTCAGTATGCAATTTTACCAATTGTGCTCATCTTTTCAAATGATCATTTATTGATTCAAGGAAGGCAGTGTTGCTTAGTGGCTAGGAGCCCCCTTCAAGTCAGGGAAGGCCTAGATTTAAGTGCTGCCGCTGACATATACTAGCAGGATGATCCCGGGCAATCACTTAACCTTTAATTCCCTCCCATCTTGGCCCCTTGGCAAGGCTCTAAGGTTTTAAATGACAGAAAGGTTGCTGATCTGCCTTGGTGGAGGGAGTTTCCACACTAGATGTTTCTGCATACCAGTGGAATCATAGGTCTGGGACAACATCAACAAAATCTATTGATGAGAAAACACCCTGGTTTTTGTCAGGAAGAACTGTGAATGTCCTTGTTCTAACTGTCTTCTCACTGACCATTGCGCACTGATGGAGAATAAAGAGAATAGCTTGTTGGAGGGTTACATTCTAAAATTCGTATGTATAGTTTAATAGATCATGTTATATGTTTCTATGTGTATATATGCATATCTATCTATATTTATCTGTCTCTATCATCTGCCTATCCATTATCTATCTATCTATCTATCTATCTATCTATCTATCTATCTATCTATCTACCTATCTATGGCTCAGTATCAACCTGAAGTGCCATAAGAAATGGTCCTTCACAAGGCTCAGCCCTTGAGTCAGTATCATTTAACATTTTCACCAGGGACTTGCATCCTGGAACAGAGAGTAGGATTAATAAATCTCTGGTGACAATAAAACTAAGACTATCCAAGTCTTAGGCATTGCCTGTCCATATTCTCCTCTTGGCAAGTGACTGTGGGTGAAGGTGTGCCTCTTAGCTACAAGTGGGGATATTATCTACCTAGTGGACTTTTTCAGTGGGGCTAATGGAGAAATAGTAGAGCATTAATAAATTAATAAACTGACTGACAACTAGAAAATATGGGGCACTCTGTAAGCAGGAATGAAATGAACACATAAGAAAAGATTCAATGATTTTGTCAATGTGAAACTTTCCTTTGTCAAAAGAGATTGTAGCCAGTCTATGACTTAGGAGATAAGTAGGCAAGAGACAGCTGCTGTTAAAGAGGATATACACTGTTCCTGGAATCAGGAAGACCTGAGTTCAAATCTGGCCTAGGAGAACCATAAATGTTGTATAATAAGCAAGAGTGGGTAATTGGGGTATGGTCATAGTGAGGTGAGGGTCCAGTGGTGTAAATAAGTATATAGATCAGAAACAGTGTCAGTATAAATAGATCAAGGAATTGTCTTTTTATCATTGTGGAGAACTCTTTACACTAATGCAATTTGCAACATTTCTATGACTTAGATAAATCATAGGAAGTTTCTGAGATACAAAGAAGTTAAATGACACACCCATGGTCATATTACTAGTAGTGTCAGAGACAGGATTTGAACCCAGATCTTTCTGACTCCAAGCCCCCAATTCAATCCTCTATACCATACTTCATGGTTAATACCAGCATAATAACAAATGGAAACCAAAGTGGAACATCAAAGAAACACAGTACCTGATATTTCTAAATGACAAGTTCCACATGTCATTTCCCTGCTCAAGAAATTTCCCTTTCCAATCAATATTATCTCTAGGAGAAGATAGGCATGTCTTCATTTGGGATTTGAATCGCTTCCATACTTATCTACCCGAGATGATTACACATTAGCTACTCTCATGTTTTCTATGCTGTAGCCAACTGGTCTATTTGTTGTTTTTCATACATGACACCTCTCATCTCTGTGCTTTTTTTTTTTCTTTTGGGAAGGGTTAGGCAATGGGGTTAAGTGACTTGCCCAGGGTCACACGGCTAGTAAGTGTTATGTGTCTGAGGCCAGATTTGAACTCAGGTTCTCCTGAATCCAGGGCTAGTGCTCTATCCACAGCACCACCTAGCTGCCCCCATCTCTGTGCTTTTGCAGACTGTTTTTCATGCTAATAATTTTCCTTCCCCACCCCTGCCACTTGGAATCTCTAGAATTCTTCAAGTTTCAGCTTGAGTGCTTCTTCTTGAAGAAGGATTTCTTGATAGTTTCTATACTTACCCCAGAAATAACTTTGTATTATCCACATACACATACACATACACACGCATATGTGTATGTTTGTATGTTTATATATTCACTTGTGAAAATGTTGTTACCCCTGGTAGATGTAAGTTCTTTGAGATCAGGGATTTTTATTTTTAAAAATGGTATCCTCCTTCTTAACTTAGTGCCTGGAAAACAGTAGACACTTAATAAGTGCTTGATCTTTAAACTAAGTTGTCCTAGCTGCATAGTCATAGAATTTAGAAGTGAGATAATAACAGGATACTGCTGCTGGACAGCTCCTTCCAAAACCACAGCTCTCCATGGAAACAGTGGTCTCTAAGCCACCGTAGACAATAATGATTGTGGAACTTAGTGGTTGGTGTTCTGGTCTTTGTAGACACTGTAATTCATTAACTAGTAACTGGTTTAGTGTTCCATCCCTGAGTTAGGATAAGAACTATGTATCCATCAGACTGCAGAGTATATTATAAAGCAAACGTGATTGTTTCCCAGCTGGGGGAAAGGAAGGGGCAGACAAAGAACCTGGAGTCCTCATTTACAAGTCCCATGTTGTTATTCACTACATCAGCTTGTTTCCAAAGGCTATGGTGCACACATAATAAACATTCTGTGCTGTTACTGGAGGTTAGGACCCCTTTCAGTAGCAATGTATACCTTTTCCCACATCTCCAACTAGGAGTCACATTTTCTGAATCTTGTATATATTTAAACTTGAGTATAGTGTTTTTTTTATCAAAAGGGAAGATTATGAATGTCAATATACATACACACATATATGCATATGCATATACACATTTCTACATCTCTGTCTCTTTATTTGAGCACTTATAACCCACCCATTAACTTACTGCAGACTCAAAGGCTTTATTTCTCATTTTTGTGTTTAAATTCATCAATAGTGCAATGGAAAGAATCCCTAAATTTACATTTTCACTAGTAATTCTCTCCCGCAACCCCCACATTCTCATTACCTTTATAAAGGAAACCCTAAAAAAACTATTTTCCTGCACTATCTTGTACCACCCCCACCCCTTCAACAATTATCTTTCTGCTTCAAAAGATGAACCTAAGCTTCCTTGGGGGCTTTGAGAACATTAATCAAGTGCACAAGTTGTGGCAGAGTAATTTGCAGCAATACTGCTTAAAGCATGTCCTTTTTACCGTGAATAGATTCTCTCCCTACACAATATTTTTCTCATGGAACCCAGAATAAGTAGTGTCTTCTCCAGCAAAGGGTTCAATTAAAGGAACAACCAATAATGGCCAGTTAATTACTTCTGGCTGTAGGTGAAGGAGGGTAGATGGAGTCTTAGGTTGCATTAAGAGAGGAATAAAGACCTGAAAGTCTTGATCTACCCTCACCTGGTCAGACCACATCTGGAGCTCTGGGTTCCTTTCTGGGAATGGCATTTTAGGAAGGAAGTTGATAATCTGGAGAGTATCAAGAAGAAGGCAACCAGGCTGGTTGAAGAACTTCAGGTCATAGCATTTTAGCATTAGTTGAAAGAATTGGACATGTTTAGACTGGAAGAGAGAAACCCCTGAGGGGGCATGAATACCATTTTTCAGCAAAGAAGATAGAAGCAGGTGCAATTCACACAAGTTGCAGAGAGGGAAGTTTAAGTTTGATGTGAGCAAAAACTTCTTAGCAATTAGAGCTGCCCAAAAGTGGATTAGGCTTTCCCAAGAGGTAATAGGTTTCCCTTCTTGGAGGTCTTCCAGGAAAAGCTTAACACTTGATAAGTTTATTGTACAGAGGATTCTTGTTCAGGTATAGGTTGAACTGGATGACTTCTGCTGTTTCTTTCAGCACCAAAATTCCATGATTTGGAGTAATTTTTGCCTCTTCTACTTCTGCCCAGCTACCACCCCATTTTTACAAAATCATAATCACATAATTTAAAAGTTGAAAGGGACCTTATTGTCCATCTAATCTAATTCATGCATAAAAGGAGTCCTCAATGTAATGTAACGGAAAATAGGGCATATTCTTACCTTTCATTCCCATCTCTCTCTGTTTCCTGGACTATTTGGTTGACTGGAAACTATGGTATCAGCTATTAAAACATTTGGGACCCCTTTCAGTAGCAATGGGCTACTATTTTTTGGGGGCATTTGTTTGAATTTCCAGTAAGAGTTCACATTTGTTTCTCTAATCCACCAGGGAACTGTTGGGGTTAAGATATCATTCTTGTCTTTCTTCCCTAGGAACAAGTGAATTTTAGCCTCAGTCTGAAACCTGAAAGGAAAGGAAATCCTAAATGGAAATAATGACTTTGAATATAATTTGGTATAAAATATAGATTCAATCCAGGATCCTGAGTCTCCTAGGTTCCTAGACCTATCCATATCCTAGCAAATTTGGAAGGGGGAGTAATACAGACTGCTTAGACCTCTCCTCTTTCTCCAGAGGAAGGTGAAGGTCATATGAATAAAAACAGTAGAATGACTGATGAGTCAATAATTATAGGACCTGAGACCAAAGGAATTTTAGGATCATAGATTGGAACTTGAAAAGGACTTAGAGGCAATCTACTACAACACCTTTATTTTATTTTATTTTATGTTATCTTATTTTTGTGAGGCAATTGGGATTAAGTGACTTGTCCAAGATCACACAGCTAGGAAGTGTCAAGTGTCTGAGGCTAGATTTGAATTCAGGTCCTCCTAATTCCAGGGCCAGTGCTCTATCCATTGCAAAACTTATTTTATAAAAGGGTGATGAAAGGCTCAGAGAGCTTAAATGTCCAAGGTTACACGGATTTAAAGCAGTCAAGCCTAGATTTAACACAGTTCTTCTAACTCTGAATCCAAAGCTTTTCCCATTCTACCAGGCTTACCAACTCCTATATTCATTCATATTTGGTCTATTCAAGATTAATTAATCCAGAGAAGCTAAAAGTATTTTTAAACCACAGATTGATATATTTGTAAAAAAACAAAACAAAACAAAACATACAACCCCCCCCCAAAAAATTCCAGTTTCCTTTGTTCTCCTGAATAGCAAAAATGATAATCCTAAGTGCCTCTGGCCAGGTACACAGGAAACTTTGGAAAGAACTGATCTTTCCTGGAACATGTGCTGTCTTACTTCTCAGGAGAAGAAAGAAATAGCTTGGAGTCAGGATAATATCTAGTCAGAGTATACATCACCCCATTACTCTTTGTTACCAGATAAATTTGGATGTAACTAACCTATTAGTTTGCTGAACTCAGTATGGGACTCTGTTTCCTTTTCTTGAAATTTATGGACTGGTAAACTGAGGTTCCCTAGACCTCAGTCTTTAGGATCTGGAGTTTCCTGCACAAAGGTTGCCAATAGCTTCTATCCGATCCTCATTGAGTGTAGGAGAAATGCTTCGGTATGCCTGCTTAGGGTCACCTATTCAAGACATGTCAGGTTTCAAGGGACATTTAACTATTTAAAAAACAAGCAACTAAGTCATGCTTTCTCACTAGTCATGGCATAGTACATAGACAGCTAACCTCAGAGTCAGGAAGACCTAAGCTTTAGTCTCACCTCTGATACATATGAGCTGTATGACTTTGGACAAATCTTAACCTTTCAGTGTCCCAGAAAGCTAAGACCGTAAATCAGAGAGGATCAGATCAGTAGTGAGCAAGCAGAATGAGCTGATGCCATAGAAGAATCAGTGGAAAGAATCAGAGATATTTAGCCTATGGAAGAGAAGGCTCAGAATAAGAAGAGCCATAAATTAAGGGAGATTGGAAAAGGTATCTTGGTGAAGGTGAGATTTTAGCAGGGATTTGAAAGCAGCCATGAAGGGCAAGAGATGGAGATGAGGAGAGAGAGAATTCCAGATAGAGGAGACAGCCAGCTAAAGCTCTCAGATTCAGGAGATGGAATGACTTGTGTAAGGAATGGAAAAGAAGTCAGTGTCACTGATTGAAGAATATATATAGGCATGAGTAAGGAGTAAGAAGGAGGGGAGATAGGTTATGAAGGACTTTAAAAGCCAAACAGAAGATTTTTATATTTGATCTTAGGGTCAAAGGGGACCAGTGGAATTCTTCAAGTGTGTGTGTGTGTATGTGTGTTAGAGAGAGAGAGAGAGAGAAAGAGAGAGAGACAGTCAGACCTACCCTTTGGGAAGATCCATTTGACAGCTGAGTAGAGGATTTACTTGAGTAGGGAGAGATTTGAGGCTGGAAGACCAACCATGAAGCTATTCAAACAGTCCATGTTTGAGGTAATGAGGGCCTCTATCATGGTAGTGGCAGTATTAGAGGAGAGAAGGGGATGTATAAGAGATATTTTGAAAGTATAATTAACAGGACTTGGCAGATTAGATATGGGGAGGTGTGAGAGAATATATACAAATTATATACAAACAAATAAAGTAATTTGGGGGGGGTGAAGACACTAAACACTAACATTTTAGGAGGAGAAGATGATCTCCTCATGTAAAGTGTGGTATTTCAGTTAACTGTGAATGAATGAATAAAAACAAAAAAACTTAAGTGTTTACTCTATGCTAAGCCATGTGCTAAGTGCTGAGATACACATACAAAACCAGGGATAGGTCCCTATATTCAAGGAGATTTTAGTCAAATGGGAGTGATAACAAAAATATTGTCCTGGTGTGTAGGTAGGGTCTCTTTTGTCTAGAAAGTTACAGGATGGTGGTGAGGGAGGCCATAGGAGAGTAAGATTAGCAACTCCCCCTCCCCCCAACCAGGAATAATGATAGAATGAATCAATATAATCTTGATTTGTGGTTCACAAACTGGAGATCAAGAGAAAAGGGTTTAGTAAGAAAGCCATGGAGGAAAAAAATAAGGATTCTAAGAGACATCTATCCTTTCCCCTTTTTGCTTCCTTGATGAGAAATCAGAAACATTCTGGGAAGGAATTCAGGCAACTTTGAATTCTGAGAATTATGTTCCTCTTGTACACTTTGGGCTCCCAGGGAGATGAGCCATAGGCTACAGGTCATAGAGTTCAGAACCAGAAGAGAACTTAGAAGTGATTTAGTCCAACATCCAACCTCCTTATGCAAGCAAATCTTAACTGTGAAAAACAGCACACTGAGAATACACACTTACTATGTGGGTAAAATCTATATTTATAGACAACTTAAAGAAACTGGAGGCCAAAGGAGATGAAGGGATTTGTCCAAGTTCACTTGGATAGTAATAATCAACTCATTTGAGCCCTAATCTTCTGCCATTATGCATGTTTCTTTCTAGGAAACCCCACCTTGGACTCATTGGTACTCTAGGGTTCAGTTCTGACTTCAGACAGTAATAAAAAATTCCATGCCCTACCCCTCATCTGCCCCTGTATCACCCATTCCCCCAAAAGCCCTGTTCGGTTATGAGGGATCCAGAATCACCTATGTGCTCATCTTTATCTGCCTACCAACTTTTTTCCTCACAGGAGGAAAATAGACCTGTGTTCCAGCTATTGGGTACCTACTTCAACTGCCACAGCCTCATGTGCCACCCTGGCATGGTGATTTGGGAGGGGATAGTGTTGACATCTTTCTATCTGTCTCTATGTCTGTTTCTTTCTATCTTTGTCTCCATCTCTGTCTCTCTCCAAGTATAAAAGGATAATTCAAGCATTAATCCCTTCCCTCCTTACAAGAGGAAGAAAGAAGTCTAGGCTTTGGTCTGGGGAGATAAGAATAGGTTGAGGTGGTAATGGTAGTACTAAGGGGAGTCAGTGACTCTTGATATAAACCTTGAAAGAAACTAGACTTTCTAAAGTGAGGAAGGAATACATTCTAAACAGAGAGGGTGGGGAAAGCCTGTGCAAAGTCCCAGAGATGTGAGAGCCCAGGGCACAGGGAACAGAAAGAAGGCCAGTTGGGTTGGAATATAGAATACTTCACAGGGAGTTAAGTGGAATATGCCTGGAAAGGCCAGCTGGTATCAAATTGTGAAAGGTTTTCAATTCCAAAAGGAAGAACTTCTATTCTACTTCTCAAGTATCCAAGTTTGTACACTTCCCAAGTCATCTTATTCCATTCTGGGGCAACTTTTAGTATTAGGAAATTTTTTCTTCAATTCCATTCCATGGAATGTAAGTCTATCTCCTTGAAAATTTCACTCATTGCTTCTAGTTTTGTTCTCTGAGTTCGCACAGGGCAAATATACTCCTTCTGCCCTTCCATTACTGGAAGGGAGAAGATTGAGCCTCTGTTGATCATCTCTTCCCTAGGCTGTTTTAGTTTCTTCAGTGAAGCCTTGTACATAATGGATTCTCATTTTCTCATCCCCTTTGCTATCATCTTCTGGATTGGCTTCAACTTACTAATGTCTTCCCTGATTCTCTCTTTTCCATTTTGTATGTTATTATCATCTTGGTTATATTAAGCATCAATTTTCAGTCTTTTCTCTTGGCCACAACAGAGATATAAAGTCTCTCTCTCTGTCTCTCTCTCTCTCTGTCTCTCTCTCTCTCTGTCTCTCTCTCTCTGTCTCTCTCTCTCTCTCTCTCTCTCTCTCTCTCTCTCTCTCTCTCTCCCTGTCTCTCCCTCCTTCTTTCTTTCTTTCTCTGCTATGGATAAGAGAAAAATCAAAAACAGTCATTGTCTTTCCTAAAATATTGTGTCTTGAACTAGACATAAAGAATGTGAATTGGTCACATGGTGAGACAAAGGGATAATCATAGGATGGAATGTGTTCTCTTTTGGCATTCTTGTGGTATCAATGGAAATTGAGGAAGCTCTCAGTATATTGGCTGGACCCCATAAAAAATATGTTATGGGATAGTGAGCAAGAGTGGCACAGGATGGACAGGCATGGATGGGTTACTATTTGCATAGTTGAATGGAATACCCATTGAGTAACTATAGTGGAAATTAAAAGAAGCAAAATTGGACTGTATGATAATTGGCTTGAAATCCATGGCTGATAGAATAGGAAAAGAGAGTCATTCTCCTCCTTCTATTTCCTCCATGGATCTTGGACTCTGCCCCTAAAATTCTGGGTTGTGATAGGTGAGCTTTCACCCTATCTTACCTAGAGCTAGATTTCTATGTTACTTTTAAGTCATTGCAAACCATAGGACTATTGCGTACTACCCTCAGCTCCCTTTTTCATATTGTCTGCCCCCTGCCCCTTTAGAATGTAAACTCCTTGAGTACAGGGACTGTTTTTCTTGTTTACATTTCTATCCTCAATACATAGTACAGTGTCTGGAATATACCAAGTACTTTGTATGCATACAAATACACACATACATATATTGATTCATTCAAAATATTGCTGAGTCATTTGAAATTTCATAAAAAATACAAACCCATAATATAATAAAACCTTTGCCCAGGACCCATCAAGCTATTCCGAAAACATGAAAGCAGATGAAATGATCAGGGTATCTCCTTGGGAAACAATGAGCTCTAAAGGTCAATCCCTTTCCTTCAGCAGTACAATCAAGTGAAACCTGAAGCCATTGGTATGCTGGCCTCACTCTGCCTTAATGGGGAACATCTTGAGCTTCCAATTAGTTTAGTTCTGCACCTTTTAGTGCTGAAGTATGGCCCATTTGGAGATAATGGGGATTTAAAACTGCAACAACAAAAAAAGTAGATCATTTGGGTGTAATGGAGGAGGTTCTGTGCAGGTGGATGGGCCCAGCAGGATGGAGAAAAGTCAAAAGTTGAACTTCAGGAAACTTTGAGTGCTTTGGAGAGAGCTAGAGACCTTACATTTGTGGTTCTCAAATCTGTGTCATTAGTGCTTCTGGGTGGTCTGTTTTTAAGAGGCTGCCTATGTGTTACATACTTCAACTTGTCAGAAATCTGTTATTTTGTCTGAGTGGGTACACCCTTCACCAAAGTCCCTCTGCACTTTCATGGAAAGGATTAGGAGGGTTGATGTAGCTAAAACCTGACAACCTGACAGTCAATCTAGTGAAATCAACAACAGTCAATAGGCATTTATTAAGTGCCTACTAGGCACCAAAAACTGCACCAAGCAACTGGCAATACAAATACAAGTAGAAAGGCAATCCCTGCCCCAAGGAGCTTACATTCTGATGGGAGAAGGGGGGCCAGGGAGGGAAAGATAGAGGTACCGAGCATGTCAAAAAAACCCAGAGTGCAAACTGGAGAGGAATGAGACAAGGCAAACTGGGAGCCTTTCTTAAATGGAGGTCCTATGAAGAGCCAACCAATCAGAGGGAAAGACTTCAGGAGCTGAGGCGAACTTTCAATGTGTGATTTCTGTGTCCATAGTGGGCTTACAAGCTGAAGAGCTTTTTGGGACATGATAGAGAAACTAGAGAGAGAAATGATCAGTTACTCCAAGTTTAGTTAGGGCAGTCTTCAGGTAATCGATATACATACAGTCCATCACTGGACTCATAATAGAAACTTGTATCAGCTTGATAAGATCTGTCAAAGATCAAGTTCTGCTGGCATGACCTTTGACAACTTGAGATACCTTTGCCACAGTCAGTCAGTCAGCTGGTTAACAAACATATACTAAGCACTTTCTATGTGCTAGCCACTGCATGAAGAACTGGGAATAAAGAGAAAGGTGAAAAATAGTGCCCCCCCCAAAAAATATATTCTAATATGGGAGGAAACACATAAATAATTAGATGATGTCAATGAACATCTATAAAGCATTTACTATGTGCTAGGCATTGTGATAAGCACTAATGATACAAAGATGTATACAGGGTAGATGAAGAATAATATGAAAGGGAGATGTTAGCAGCTGGGGTGTTGGGGAAAGGACTTCTGCAGAAAGTCAGAGTTGAGCTGACCTTGAAGGAAGTCAGAGAGACTAAGAGGTGGGGTCAGATCATTAAAGTTTTGGGGGATAACAAGTATGAAGCGTTGTGTTCCAGATATTCCAAGTAGATCAGTAGCTGGTTCGTATCATGACCAAGCACCTAAGTAGGTCTGTAGTTAACATTTTCAGTGACCATGGGGTTTGCTGTGTAGATTTGCCTTATGTAGTTCAACATTTCTGGTTCACCTGATTGGTCTTAGGTAGAAGTTATATGTGTGGGTTATGGCGTGTGTGTGTGTGAGTGTGTGTGTGTGTGTGTGTGTGTGTGTGAGAGAGAGAGAGAGAGAGAGAGAGAGAGAGAACAGAAGAAGAAGAAGAAGAAGAAGAAGAAGAAGAAGAAGAAGAAGAAGAAGAAGAAGAAGAAGAAGAAGAAGAAGAAGAAGAAGGGGAGAGAGGGAGAGAGAGAGAGAGGGAGAGAGAGAGAGAAACCAGTGCATTCCCTAGGGCTTGCATAAACATCCATTTCTTTTTTTCTGTTCCATGTTTTAGAATGAACAATTACAGCATGTACCCTCAAACACTCCAATGCGTCCGTGAGCTTTTTACGTGGACATTCCTCCTAGTGATGCGATCAATTTCGCCACCAAAGTCCTTGGTACTGTCCAATGGTTCAACGTCAGAAATTGATATGCTTTTATCAGTCTAAATGATGTTAAAGAACAGGCATTGCCATTTACTTTGCTGTTGAACCTAAAGGACTGTGAGACCTTTCCAGCTGACCTGCAGCTAAAATCTTCCATATGTATTGTTCCCCCTTCAGAATTTAAGCTCCTTGAGAATGAGGAAGATCATTCTTTTCTCTTTGTAACCCCAACACTTAGCACAATTCATTCACATTGTCAGCATTTAATAAACGCTTCATTCATTCAATCAATCAGCAAGCAAGTAATGCCATGCTTATTATATGCCATGTATTATACCAAGTGCTGGAGATGTTTTTTAAAGCAAAAAAAAAAAATTCTTGCCTGCAGGGAGTTTACATTCAGATTGTAAACTATCCTGAGTCACTCTTATCTATGTCTTCCCACAAGTTCCTTGCAGGGAGTCCACCTAAAATGCTGGAAACCTACCTTCACATTTTATTTATAATGCAAAGTTACTAATGGAGAATGGAGACCATCCATTGGCTATCCCTCACTGTGTCTATGTGATGAACCCATAATCTTTTCCATTCATGAATTTCTTTGACATTATTCTGTGTTAGGGCAACTAGGTGGCCCAGTGGGTAGAGCACCGGCTCTGAAGTCAGGAGGACCCGAGTTCAAATCTGGCCTCAGACAAAACACTTGACACTTACTAGCTGTGTGACCCTGGGCAAGTCACTTAGCCCCAATTGCCTAAAAACAAAAACAAAAAAGAATTATCCTGTATTATATTCCTTTCTTGTAAGTCTCTGCTGTTGATGTGTTGAATCTACTTATTCACTCTACATACCTTTCCATTGCTCTTGCAGTGATCCTGATTTCAATTCTTCAGTCTGTTGTCTTCCATACACCACAGCCATGCTACTATAGTACTAATAGAACATTGGTATTAAAAAGATGGAATTTTATTTCAGGAAGAAGTTTGGGGTCATAAAAAGAACTCTGTCATTTCCTAAAGGAAATCCAGCCTGTCTTCCTCCTAGAAATGGCACCTTTTGAACAAATAATGCTGTCACTGCAGTGTAATGGAAACCAAGAATATCTACCAAGAATATCAGGTTCAAGTCAAGTTTCAGCTCACACGAGCATGCTGCCATTTGCCGGCTGCACCTTCCTTACTCTTGGTGAGTGAGTAGGATGGTAAACCTCCCTCCTAGGCAGCTGTGAACATCTAAAGACACCATTATTTTATCTCCATTAAAATGGCACCAGGTCAGTGACTCAGAGATACGAAGGCGGAGCCACTGACAATGAGCATCCCGGCAGGCAATTTCCACTGAGCAATATCAAACCCTAGTGATGGCAGTGGCTCAGATGAAACTGTGATGAGTTCTTAGCTTCTGAATTTCTCTAGCAGGCTAGAGAGAAGAATTTCTGGCAAAGCCTATGTCTCTAACACTTCTGAATCCATGAAGATTTGCTACTATCAAATTCCTTAATCTTTTGTTGTTGTTTCTGAGCAAAATATTTCCTTAGAAGAATCTCTTTGAAATATTCCAACAGAAAGAATGCTGATCTCCCTAAAAAAATACCTCCTTAACATACTTGCTTTTGCTTACTTCATGATAGCACTTCTCATACTGCATTCGGCAAAACCCTGATATCTTTTGTGATGGGATAAGTGCTCCATGAGTAAATTTCGGTGTTAGCAGTGGTATAGAGGAGAGAATACTGGATTTGGAGGTAGAGAACATGGGTTTAAATTTTAGCTCTGTACTTACCAACTTGTGTCACCTTGGAAAGTCAATTAACTTCTATTAAATGAGAGTATTGGACTGAATGACCTGCTAGCTCCAGTCTATGTTACTGTGATAGAATTCCTCTATGATACTTAACCTAATATCTATCTATCTATCTATCTGTCTATCTATCTATCTATCTATCTGTCTATCATCTATCTATCCATTTTTCATTCTATATATCCATATCAATAATCTATCAACATCCTCTATCTGTCTTTATCATCTGTCAGATATGTATTTATCATAAATGTGAGCTGCTCAGATCTAGAGACATCTGCATTGCAAATGTTCAAATGGACTATTTGTGCCCTACCTATTATAGAACCTTCCAAGCTTACACTGGACCGATTCGTCCTAGTCAAGCACACTGTACCTTGACCCCAACCTCATAATATTATTGGTCTTCTTTGAGTATGAAGGATGAACAATGTCTATCAGATATCTATTTTTCTCCATTATCCAACTATTTACTTAGTATTTCAGATCATACATGATAATATTAGCTAGCATTTATATAGGTCTTCAAGATGTGTGAAGAATTTTAAATGTGTTTTAAAACTACCCCATGAGGTAGCTGCTATTATTACCTCAATTTTACTTATGAGGATCCTGAGAACCAGGAAAGTCAAGTGACTTGACTCAGATCACACAGCCTGTGAAGGAGGATTTGAGCTGAGGTCTTTCTGATTTCAAATCCAGGATTTTACCAATTATTTCACCTAATTGCTTCATCATGAATACATATATGATCAGAAAAGGAAATGAGTCTCCAGAACAATTGCATCTTAATGGGGTCCTTTAATGAATGCTTTAGTGGAAAGGAATAACTAATAGTAAACTTTCAGGCATCAGGGAATATGGATGGAGGAGAGGTTGTGTGTAGGGCATATGAGTGCCCCTCATATCATGCAACATAAAGTCTGGACTACACCTAGAGTCTAACAGGAATGGTGAGAAGACGAGAGATTGGCTTTAGGAACTGGAGATGTTCAACGTAGGGAGGAGAAGACTTAGATGGAGGCCTGATAACTCTCTTCTCTGGTTTGAGTGAATTTCATATGGAAGAAAGATCAGATGTGATCTTTGTGGCCCAAGAGAGCAGAATTAGGAGAAAGAGCTGAGAATCAGAGAGAAGTAGATTTTAGCTACACACAGCAAACAAAATTCTTCCTAATACTTAGAGGCATCCAAATGTGGAATGTGCTGCCTCAGAAAGCAGTAAATTCCTCATCACTGAACATTTCCAACTTAGCATTAGAGGATTGCTTATTGGGGGGCATTTAACAAGATTCCTTCTCAGTTAAT
The DNA here is from genome assembly GCF_900497805.2 of Vombatus ursinus. Classification (NCBI taxonomy): domain Eukaryota; kingdom Metazoa; phylum Chordata; class Mammalia; order Diprotodontia; family Vombatidae; genus Vombatus; species Vombatus ursinus. The sequence continues at coordinate 3,727,046 of NW_020954652.1, read as the reverse complement.
GTTTAGATTTGATGACTCTGAATTCTCTTTTTATGCAAGCTTCTGTAATTCTAGGATATCAGCAGAAATGTGGGAAGGATATAAATGAAAGCCAATCCAAAGAGACCCTGGACAACACCAGAAGTAAGAAAACTCTTTTTTTTGGTCTTTATTTTTTTTTCAATGAACGACCATTTATTTTCTCTTCCTACCACCTCCCTAAATGAAAAATAGTAACAATAGAAGCCCAAGTCAAAATGAAATAAAACCCTTGCAAGCAATATGCAAACAAAATTTCCATAATGGCCATGTCAAAAAAATGTCTCATTCTATATCTTGAGTCTATCACATCTCTGTTGGAAGGATACAGTAAATTCTTCTGGGATTCTGAGCCCTGATATATAAGTCTTGGTTTTATCTTTCCTGAATCCAAGGCCATTGTGCACTTTCTAGTCATTTCAAATTAGTCTAGGACACAATTAGGCCCACCCCCAACCCCCAACTGCATATATTGGTTTTCCCTATTAGAATATAATTTCTTTGAAAAGGGATGATCTTTTTTGTTTGCATATGTATCTTCAGCACTTAGTACCGTGTCTCTGCCACACAGTTAGCACTTAGTTTTTCATTCATTCATTCATTCACTCATTCATTCATTGAAAAGGGGCTTTCTCCAACTTTGCTCATACACTAAGCTTTAAAAAACATGACTAGTTGCGTTGAAACAACAACCACAAAAAACAAATACAGAAGTAATTTAGCATAATTGTTGAGATTAAGGACCTGTCAATTGGACTCAAGATCACTTAGGAAGCTTGCAGTCCTTCTGCTAACTAGATGGATAACAGCTTCCATTTGATAATTGATAGGGTTATTCTACTTAAAAAATACGTTAGGTGCCATGTGTTGTCTGGAACTCCTAGACAGCCTCTGATGTTGCTTTCCAAGCTTCTGTGATCAAAAAACTACTTATTTTTTTTTTTCATTGAGTATTGGACTTGACTGAATAAGGTTTGAGTGCAGATCTTGTCTGAGGCATTTACTAGTTGTCAACTAAAACCAACCAAATTCTCTAAGCTTATAAAGTAGGGATAATAATAACACTTTAACCTCAAAAGGCTGTTACAAAGATCAAATGAGCTATGATATGTAAAGAGCTTTTGCAAACCTCCAAAATGTTCTATACCCATTGGCTTTCACCTCCTCCAGTTTCCTCATTTGTCACATGAGCTAGGAAATGGCAAACCACTCTAGTATCTTTGCCTGGGTTTGAATTCCAGTTATATCAGTCATAATTGCACCTCTCTAGGCCTTAGAGGCAGCTGGTAGTACAGAAAGCTGGACCTGCACTAGTCGTGCGTGTATGTGTGTGTATACACACATATGTATACATGTATGAGTATATATGTATGTGTATGTATGTGTGTATGTATGTATACATATCTTGTTTATCCATAGTTTTTTTTAATGTGTTGTTGCTCCCATTAGACTGTGAGCTCCTCAAAAGCAGGAGTTGTTTTTGTGTTTCTTTGTATACTCAGCACTTAGCATAGTGTCTAGTACATCATCATCATAAAAATATCAACAACAACAAGTAGCTTTTATAGAGAGCTATAAGTTTTACAAAATGTCTTCCATGTATCATTTGATACTCACAGTAATGCTATTATCATCACCATTTGATAAAATTTTAATTCAAAATATTTTACATAGAAAGCACTTAATAAATATATATGCTGACTTGACTTGGTTTGAATCCTGACTTTTTAACTTCATACCTGTGTCCCCTTGGACAAGTCATATAGCTTCTACAGGCCTCAGTTTCCTTGTCTACAAAACAACAAGGTCATCCTGCCTGGTTTCTATCGTCCTTTCCTGTACTAAGTTAAATGATACCATCATGCTGTGTGACAAACGAAAGGCATTGTCTAAAGATTTGGGTCAGGCTGCAGAATCCTGGAACAGAAGGGGATCTCAAAGGTCCTTTCCTACTTCCATCCCATTTATCTGTACAGGAATGCCCTTTCAAACAAACAGTCACAAGAGGTCATTCCCATTCTGCCTGAAGACCTTCAATGGATTCTGAACTCCCTTCTCTCCAAGGCAGACCATTCCACTTTTGTTCTGCTCTGAGAGGTCAAAGACTCTGGATTGGGTCTTTGCATAGTTAGAATGGTATTGATTCAGAATTCTAAAATCCTCTACCTCTCCTACATTAGAATGTTGTAAAACACTGGATCTTTGCTTTGGAATGGACTTTAGAGGTCATAGGATCATAGATTTAGAGCTTGGAGGAACTTTAGAGGTCAAAAAGTCTAATTAACTTTTATGGACGAGGAAAGGGAAGGGACTTGCCTAGGGTCTCATAACCAGTAAATGTTAGGTGCCCCACCTGAACCTAGGTCTTCTTAACTTCTAGTGTAGTATTCCATTCCCTACCTGTCTTATGCTTCTCCAAATCTCTCAGATCATGGTCCTAGAAGGGAACCAGGACCCGGAAAGAGTGGGCATGGCTTCCTAGGGGAGTGACCCACATTATGACAGCTGATGACACAATGCCTCAAATAATGTAATAGTTTGCTCAATAAATACCTTCTAAAGCAGCTTGGTACATTGTTGGACAGATAGAAAGTTCCCAGCCCACATCCAAATCCTAAAACTTCTGTCGACTAGCTCTAGTTCTGGTCTTTGGAATGCCATATGACAAATCTATTCCTCCTTCTATGTGTACCTCCCCCTCCCAAATATTTGAAGACAGAGATCATGCCTTCCCACAGACTTCTGTTATCTGGACTAATCACTTCACCCAGATCAACCCACCATGTCATGCAAGGAATGAGCTTCATTCCAGTTCTGGTTTCTCTATTCTGGATATGCTTTGACAATGTAGCTCTTAAAATGACATACGCAGGACTGAGCACAGTATTCTGCTCTAAATTTGTCTGCTTTAGTTTGCGTTTTCAACCTATGCATTCCAGTTAACTGAGTTTGGAGTAGACATTTGTTTTAGCACGGTTATGTGGGGATAGCAAAAAGAAGTGAGGACAATGAATAAGGGAATGGTGTAATGAGTTTGAGAGAGAGAGAGAGAGAGGGAGAGAGAGAGAGAAATGGATAGACAGAGACAGAGAGAGACAGGGAGAACCAGAGACAAAAAGAGATAGAGAGATACAAAGAGAGACAGACAGAGAGACAAAGAGAGGGAGAGACAGAGACACAGACACAGAGAGAGACAGAGACAAAGAGTCAGAAAGAGACAGAAAAAAAGAGAGGAAGAAGGAGAGAGAGACAGAGGAGAGAGAGAGTGAGAAGAAAGAGAGGAGAAAGGGAGAGAGAGAGACAAATTTTTTAAATCTTTGCACACTTATTAACAACAGGTCACTTGTTCTAGGTAGTGTTTGTATAGCTACCAAAAAAAAAAAAGACAAAAAGTAAACAGCTCCATTCCATTCTCTATAGTTTTATTAGTAAATGAAACTCCTTTATAATTTGCATTCCCCTGGCAGGGGCATTATGAGAGTTGAAGGTAATTTATTCACCACAGCCCAAATACCAGTATGTATAGGGATATATCAGTATGCATGCTTTCTTGGGGAAAACAAAGGTAGTTCAAAGTGTCTACAACATAATAAATACAGGAAAAATTCCTTAGTTCAAATTTGTCTTTTGATTCAAATCTAATACAAAAAACAAAATGATTAGGTAAGCCACAAAGTGTCTAACAAGTAGAAGTTATTATTCTGACATTAAAGTTAGTGTTTTGCCCAATGAACTTCACAAACCCTCCAGGGTGTCATGAAATATTATCTTTCTCACATGTGACACATATATTTTAATTATTAAAAAGAAGTTATTATAGTTAATTTTGAAAACCTTAACTTAAAATATTATTAATGGCAAAGATGAAAAATTCCAGTACAGTGTAATATCATATGTTAGCAAAGTAGAGATCCTTCTCATCAAACATTTCAAGGCCCTCCTGAGTGTTATGCCATTAACTTAAACAAATCATTCCTCTCAAACCTGAATAGGAAAATCCAAACTAAGATAAATGAAGCCCTTACTAAGTGGTAAGTGAAAGTGTGTCCCTTGGGAGCATGAGGCTAAAGTATTTGACCACTGAATTTCCTTTCTGCATTTCACTGTCACATTAATATTGATGAGAAATAATTTTTGGACACACACAGGAAGTGATCTCAGTTACAAAGGCACAAAGCCAACATGGGTTATGAGTCTTCAGACTCAAGATATAAACATGCAATTTTTATGCCATGTACTTGGCTCTGGTGCTAGAAAATGCCACCTAAGAGAGAGGCCCCCTGCCATGAAAAAAAAATTCACTTCTTACTCACCAACACTTACTAATAATATGCAGTTCAAGCCTTGGAGGATGGTAGGGAAGACAAGAGTCTTGTTTGGCAATTCATTCATTCAACATATGTTAAGTACTACACACACACAAAATATGTACATTTATATGATGCATTATATGCATGTAGATATAGTTATGTATACATACTTTACATATGTATATATGCTCATATAGGTATACATGCATATTCACACAAATATACTTATTTATATGTGTATATGCATATGTTGCATGTATATGTATGTATGTGTGTATATGTATACATACACATATCTAGGTGGCACAGCACACCTGAATAGAGAACCAGACCTGGAGTCAGGAAGATCTGAATTCAAATCCAGCCTTAGAAACTGACTAGCTATGTAAGCCTGGGCAAATCAATTAACTCCTATTTGCCTCAATTCCCATCTATAAAATGGAGACAATTGGAGAAGGAAATTGCAAACCACTCTGGTAACTTTGCCAAGAAAATCCTATGGACATTGTCCATGGGTCACATAGAGTCAGACATGACTAAATAACATGTATATATACATATACACACATACACATATATACACATACACATATACATGTAGATATGTACACATATAAATACATGGATATGTATGCATAGACATGCACACACATGCACTTGTCTGTGCACACATATAGGTATATATTTATGCAAATGTACAGATATACAAAGATGTATATGTACACACATGTATATACAATATAAATATGCACACCCGTATATGTACATACATATGTGTGCAATACATATGCATGTACATATGCATATATGTGGTTATATGTATGTATATCTAGAGATCTATTGTGGCAAGTAAAATGCAATAACAGGTAAACTGAGGCATTTCTTTAAGCATAATCAGTTTATTAACCACGATGCATATGTGTTAATAAAGTGGATCAGACTGACTCCCTCAGTAAGGTCGGTGACCCCCATGAGAAGGGTAAGACCATTTTTATTGAGATGCAGTAAAGGAGGGGATCAGGGTAGTTGAGGAGCCTTATGATTAACTACAGATTGGGAGAGTGGGTTGGCCTTCAGGTGTAGTTGATCACACCCTTCTCTGGCAATTAAGAATTGTTTGGCTTTATGGGTCTGAAATTCCTCTTGTAACCTTGGCTAGAAAATCAGAACCACTCAGATCAGAATCACACAGTTAGTCATCCCCTTGGGGAAGATCAAACCACCTCTCATGGCATAAGGATGGGCAAGGATAGAAGAGTTGTCTATGGGGAGATACCTCAAGCTGTTCACTTATTTACAGACAACAAACAGAAGTTGCAGGTTAAGCTGGTTATCAGGCAAATGTTCCAGGGCTTAGTTGCAGAAGTGATAACATCATACCCTTTCAACCACTCCTTTAAGCCAATTCTGACTGGGAGAAACTGTATTTTTGAGTGGCATCAATTCAGGCAGATGCTAACCACTATAAAAATCAATACAGCATAAAATCAATTACATTGTAAAATCAATATAGTAGAAATCAGGGGAAATATTAATCTTTATCTTTTCACAATCTATCTATACATCATTCCATCCATCTATCCATCTATCCATCCATCTATCTATCTATCTATCTATCTATCTATCTATCTATCTATCTATCTATCTATCTATCTATCAATCTATCTATTCATCCATCCATCCATCCATCCATCTATCCATTCATTCATACATCTATCCATACACCTATCTATCTGCTAAGTACTAGAAGAGATAGAAACAGAAAGATGAAAACAACACGATTCCTCACGTCTAAGAGTTTAAGAGCAATATGATACAAATCAAAATGTAATTCCCAAAGTCACATGTCTAGTTCTAATCACTCTTGGACTTTGATTGCCTACTGGACATTTCTAAGTAAATTTCCCTGGGCATCTCAAAATCAACATGTCTGAAACATGAATCGTTCTATTTCTCCATCCCGCTTCCAAAACTTCCCTCTGCCTGTTTGAGGTAGCCTTTCGGTCTCCTAGGGTCATAACTTGAGAGTCATCCTCAACCCTTCATTCTCCCTTCCTCCCCATGCCTAATCAATGGCCACGTCTTCAACTCTCCCTCCACAATATTTTTGCATTCCTCCCCTTCCCTCGGTTCACGCAGACGCTCTTCTGGTTTAGTCTTTCAATACCTCTCTCCTGGGCTATTTCAATGGCCTCCTAATTGATCTCCTTATCTCAAGTTTCTCCTCTTTTCATTTCATCCTCCACAAAATTCATTTAAGTGACTTTCCCGAAGAACACATCTGACTGTGGGTCATAGTAGATGGAATGCCTGGCCTGGAATCAGGCCGACTCATCTTCCTGAGTTCAAATCTGACCTTGGACACTTACTGACTGTGTGACCCTGGGCAAGTCACTTCACCCTGTTTGCTTCAATTTCCTCACCTGTAAAATGAGCTGGAGAAGGAAGTGGTAAACCACTCCAGTATCTTTGCCAAGAAAACCCTAAATGGGGCCATGAAGAATCTGACACGACTTAAAAATCCTTGAATTCATATAGGGCTTTAAGATTTGCAAAATGCTTTACAGATATTATCTCATTATATCCTCACAACAACCCTTGGAGTTAAGGGCTATTATTACCCCCATTTTATTGATGGGGAAAACTGAGGCAGACAGTAGGTAAGTGATTTTTACAGAGTGTTACAGAAGTAGTAAGTGTCTGATGTGAGATTTGAATCCAGGTATAGCACTCTACCGATTGTGCCACCTAGATCCCTATTTAAAGTGGAATTGGTTGTCTCAGTACATATGGTGTGTGTGTGTGTGTGTGTGTGTGTGTGTGTGCGTGTGTGTTTGTGTATGAAATGGGGATGGATGGGGAAACAATACCAAGAATGTGCAGGGAATTCTTACTCAGGTACAGCTTGACCCAGATAACCTCTGAGGTCCTTCACAACTCTGAGATTCTATGATTCTCTGAAATATAAAGAACCATTAGGAAAGGTGCCTGAGAGAATACTCCATTTGAACTGGTGCTAACGTTTATACGAATATGCTTTAATAACCTCAGTTTGGTAATGATGTTAACTTGTCTCCATGACCCTATAGCCTACTAAACTGTTGCCCTTTCATTTGCCAATCTTGAATTTTGTTACATCGATTAAATAAAACTTCAAGTCCCTGGTTCTAAAATATTCTTTTTTCGTTAGTTACTGTATATTGTTCCAGGTTGCTTGTTATGAAAGCCAATGTTGGCTAGTGCAAACAGCATTGGATTACAGGCAAAGAACCTTGACTCTACTATTGACCACCTGAAAAAATAATTTCACTGCTCTGGGCCTCAGTTTCTTCATCTGTAAAATGAGGGAGGCTGGTCTGGCCATTCTCTAAGGTTCCCATGAAAATTAAACAAAAAAAAAAAAACAAAAATAAGATTTTTAGTGTTGTATGCTTGCAAAATAGTTAGCAACTATTAACAAAATTTACTTTTTATTATAATTTTTATTGATATTTAATTTTTTCAAAATGTATTTATATGTAGTCTGAACAGAAATTATTTTGATGGATAAAAAAGTGCTATACTTAACCTTTTTGTTTATGTCCTGAACCCCTTTGGCATTCTGATGAAGCTATGGACCCTCTCTCAGATAAATATTTTTAAATGCATAAAACTTATGAGAATATAAAGGAAAACAATTATTTTAAGATGTGGTTATCAAAATATTTAAAAAATAATTCAAATCTCCTTTTTAAGAACCTTTGTTCTATGCCTGTCCTGGTTACACAATATATAGAATAGTTAAAAAAAAAAAAAAGAAAAAGAAAAGCAAAAGGAAGTCTCTGTCTTTAAGGAGCTTACAATCTAATGGGAAAAGCGAGACCAGGTAGTATCATGTAATTATAGACCTGGAAGGGGCCCAGAGGCCATCTAGTGCCTCCCCAACCCCCTCCATTTGAAGAGATGAGGAAACAGACCCAGGGAGTTAAGTGACTTGTCTCAGTTTACATAAGCAGTAAGCATCAGAGGTGGGATTTGAATCCAGGTCATATGACTAGAGCCAGGATTCTCACTTATTCTGCCAGGCCTCCAGAGGACAGAGCTAGAAGCAGTGGGTACAAGAGGAAAACAGGAAATTTAAAATTGCTTTAAGGAAAAAAAGAAGGGCCAGTACAGGGCACTAACCTTGGAGTCAGGATGACCTGCGTTCAAATTCAGCCTCAGATATTTACTAGCTGTGTGACTCTGGATAAGTCATTTAACTCCAATTGCCTAAAAAACAAAAACAAATAAACAACCCCCCCCCCCCAAAAACAAACCAAAACAAAAGAAAACAAAGAAATAAACTTCATCCATAGTGAGACCTCTCTCAGCGTAGTATGTGGAGCCTTGGTAATGACTGATTTCTCCCTCTGGAGGTCCTTTCAAATAATGTCCATTTGCTAGATGTGTTATTGTGGGAGGCATTCTTTTTTTTTTTTTTTAATTCAGAGGTAGGTTGGTCTATTTGGATACTGAGGTCCTTCCTAACTCTCAAATTCTGTAATTCTATATTTGTTGTTGTTGGGTCATTTTCCGTCATGCCTGACTTTCCATGACCCCATTTGGGGTTTTCTTGGCAAAGAAACTGGAGTGGTTTATCATTCCTTCTCCAGCTCATTTCACAGATGAGGAAATTGAGGCCCACAGGGTTAGGTGACTTTCCCAGAGTCACACAGCTAGCAAGTGTCTGAGGTCACATTTGAGCTCATGAACCTGAGTCTTCCTGACTCTAGGCCTGTCAATCCATCTACTGTGCCATTTGGCTGAACTTTAACAATTATTCAATGAATATTTTTTTTGTTTTGTTTTGTTTTTAACAACTATTTAATCAAGCAAGGAGGATGTGAGCTAGGACAAGGCAAATAGTAGCAAGACGTGGGCTTAAGAAAATTCTCACAATTTCTCACGTAATTTTTATGTCCTTACTGAATAAAGACTTGGGTTCAAATCCTGACTCAGCTTCATTATTGCCAGTGTGACCTTGGGTAAATCACTTAACCTTTTCTGTCCTCAATTCCTACTTTATAAAATGAAGGGGTTGGAACTGATGGCTTCTCAGGGCCCTTCTCCTCTAAATTGATGATTCTATGAAGGGTAGTGGGGAAAGGTCCCCATTACTACATAGGAGCCTCCAGGTATGTGATGGCCAAAATCTAGCCAACCTCCTACAGCCCATGTCAACATCTCAACATATCAGAGGCAGAAGCTTTCACATAGTCTGCAATAATCTTCTGGTTTATTCTTCTCTGAAAAGAAAAGCCAACCTCTCTTTCAGTGGGTGGACACATTTCCCTTCTACAATCATTCCACTTAAGCACAAAAGAAAGATTGTTCCCTTATCTTTCTCACCAGTAAGTATATGTATGGGGAGGGGGGAAGACCCACAGAAACAACTCTCCATTTGTTACATTTTCCCCTTACACTTAAAACATAATTTTCCTGTAAACAGAATGATTAACATGGCATGTTGCCAGATGATTTCTAAGTAGTATACATTAGATGGAAGGCTCCCCACTCCCCTTTCAGATTCATGATGAGTTTCTGTTTTCCTTTGTTTTTTTTTCTTCTATTTTCAGATGGCAGCATTCCATTACTTGCCCACCAATGATTTCATTCCTGCTTTGGTGATGGAGCATGGGTTGGAAAGCTTTGATTCATGAGGTCTCTTGACAATGGTGGTGACAGAGGAGGGGGAAGAATCTTATTCATAGGAGAAAGGAATGAGGTTTTTTTTTTTTTTTTTTTTTGGAACCTCACCCTTCTCCAATCTGCCCTCCCTTACCAAAAAAGAAAAAAGAAAGTTGGTTTAAAATCAACTGCTTTGCAGATATGATGTACCCTCTTTGATCTACCCACCTTTCAAGAAAGTCCCTAATATGGACCAGTGGTATCCTTCAAGAGGAAAAAAAAAATCAGTATTCATCAGGCAGTCAGCCTCTAGTTCAGATGCTTTTTTAAAAAAGCCTGTTTGAGGTTCATTCCCTTTTCTCTTTCCTCCCTGATGTCTTTAATCGTCCAATCTCCTCTTTAATGGTTTGAGTATTAACACCCCATGGCAGCGAGGATAGAAAAAGCTACCTTGATCACTCCCCTGGCACCCTTGTGGACTAGTTGGGTGCTGAGGCATGAATGATACCACTTCAAGGTCATGCTCCTTCTCTTCTGCTGGGGCTTCCTTTCCTCCTAGCAGGGAATTATGATGTTTCTTATCGAAAAGATAATTGCAATGTGGAAACGCACTGTTTTCACTAATCCGAAATCCCGATGACGATGCCATAGACAGGGAGAAGGCCTGTACCCGAGCCATGTCTACCACTTGGGTTAAATATACCAAGCAGCCTCATCTTAACGGCTGTTAAATTACTTGCCTGCATTATTTGCTGCTGTGGGAAGGCTAAGGAAACATTTTAATAGCTTGCCTACTCAGTTGCCACCTTCCATTGCCCTGCACATAGCAAACTAGTGTGTGAGTATTACAAATGGTGGAGCAGTGAGGTTGATTTAAAGCCCCCTCCAGCTATGCTACTGGCAACTGAAAAGAAAGAGAAGTCTGTTTCATTGCCCCATTATTTCTAATGATGCTACCAAGATGCATTTGGGGAATCACTTCTCAGGACCACTAAAGCAGCATTAGTTATGGATATACATCAAAGAAAAAGATAGGACTAGAAATGCAACTCATATAGGATTTTTAGGGAATGGTTATTATTATTATTATTAATTATTATTATTATTATTTTGGAAAGAGATGGACAACCTTTTAAAGATACAATACATCTGATGAGAGGCCATTTCACCATGGTCAGTGGACCAGCCTTGGAGTCAGGAAGACCTGAGTGTAGGCCTTCTGGTTTCTGGTATATTAATATATGCTAACTGTATACAGGACCATGGGGACGTCACTTAATTTCTCAGTGCCATAGGTAACCCTAAGATTTTAAATTGCATTGCTGCAGAGAGTTTTACATATCTCTCTCTCTCTCTCTCTCTCTCTTTCTCTCCTTCTCTTTCTTTCCTTCTCTCTTTTTCTTTATCTCTCAAAATATTCACATGTGGATATATACATACAAATGCATAGATGTATCTATGCACGTGCATACATATATACTGTAAAATACATTCATTTGCATGTGTGTGTACCAGACTCTCATTGGTCAGTCTCTAGAGAGTCAGTCCATAGACATTTATTAAGCACCTACCTTATGCCCAGTTATTGTGGTAAGTGCTAGAGATGAAAAAAAAAAAAAAAAGCAAAAATCAGTCCTTGCCCTCAAGGAGCTCACGATCCAATGAATAAGGCAATAAACAGACAAATAGGTACAAATAAGTCATAAGAAAAAAAACAAAAGAGAGGAGGTTCTGGAATTAAGAGGGGTTGGGAAAGACTTCCACTAGAAGATGGGATTTTATTTGGGACTCTAAAGAAGACAGGGAAATCAGGAGACAGAAATGAGGAAGCACATTCCAGGCATGGGGCACAGACTGAGCAAATTTTTAGAGATGGGAGATGGAATGTCTTGTTCATGTAATGGCCAGGAGACCAGTGTCACTGGATTGAAGAGAAGTAAGGTGTAAGTAGACTGGAAAGATCATAGGGCACTAGGTTTGAAGAGATCGGAATGCCACATGGAGGTGATAGGGAGCCCCTGGAGTTTATTGAGTAGGGAAATAGCATAATTGGACCTTCATCTTAGGAAAGTCATTTCTGTGGTTGAATGGAGGATGGATTGGAGTGGGGAGAGATTTGAGGCAGGCAAATTCACCAGTAGGCTATTGTGATAGTCTAGGTGTGAGGTGATGAGAGCTTGCACCATAGTGGTAGCAGTGCTACAGGAGAGAAAGGGCCACATTTGAGAATTGTTGCAAAGGTGACACACCTTACAGCAGATTGCATGTGGGGATTAAAAAGTAGTGAGGAGTTGGGGATGACTCTTAGGTTATAATCCAGAAGGGTGGAGAGGATGGGTTAGCCCTTGACAGTAATAGGGAAGTTAGAAGGGGATGAGGGTTAAGATGAGTTCAGTTTTGGACATATTGAGTTTAAGATGTCTACTGGAATCCAGTTCAAGATGTCGGAAAGGCAGTTGGAGACGTGTGATTGGAGGTCACCAGAGAGGTTAGGGGAGCATAGGTAGATTTGAGAATCAACAGCATGGAGATAGAAATTAAACCCATGGGAGCTGATGATATTAACAAGTAAAATAGTATAGAGGGAGAAGAGAAGAGAGCCCAGGACAGAGCCCTTGTTGGATACATATTGTAAATAGGCATGATCAGGATGATGATTCAGCAAAGGAAACTGAGAAAGGTAGGTCTGATAGGCAGAAAGTGAGCCAGGAGATGGTGGTGTACTGAAGTCTAGAGAGATGAGAGTCTCAAGGAGGAGAGGGTGATCAACAGTGTCAAAGGCTGCTGAGAGGTCCAAGAGGATGAAGATTGAGAAAAGGCCATTGGGTTTGGCAACTTTGGAGAGAGTAGGTTTGATGGAATGGTGAGGGCACCAGCTATTTTGTAAGGAGTTAAGAAGAGAATAAAGTGCAGGCAACTACCGTAGACAGCATTTTTTCAAGAAGTTCGACCATAAAATGCAGAAGAAATACAGGATGATAGGTAGTTGGAATGGAACTACCAAGTGAAGGTTTTTTTTTTTTTTGAGGGGAGAAGGATATGGGTATGTTTGTTAGATTCCAGTAGTTATGGAGAGATTGAAAATAAATGACAGGGGGGATGACAGAGACAATCTATTAGAGGAGATGGGAGGTCTAGAACTCTTCTTACTGCACCACCTGGCTGCCATCAGATAGAAGTAGCATTTGCCTTGTCTTGGACGCACACCATGCAAAAAAGGGTATGCTTTGGGGAAGGAAAAACCTAGGAATGTGATGGAGCTGTTAGCATGTGGCATGTTTCCTAGTTTCTGTACATTGCCCCTCTTTCAGTGTGAAAGAGTATTAGTATGGGGATCCCCTCACTGGGTCTTCAAAATGAGGGTGGATGATGACTTGCGTGATCTTCTATAGGAACCATTCTCATTCAGGAATTTTTGGCCTAGTAGCTTTGAGGCCCCTTCTAGATTTGAGTTTCTTAGGTCTGGGTTCATAGGTTCATACAATTTAGAAATGGAAGGAAGTTAAGAGAACATCTAGTCCAGGAAAGCTCACTTTACAGAGGAGGAATGTCAGGATAAGCAAGAAAAGAGACCAAAGATCTCATAGAATCACCACAGATCCTATTCCTTCCATCCACCCATTGAAAAAGGGAGAAAAGGATCATAACCATAACCCATTCGATGAAGGCTCTCACAGCTTCTGCTTGAAGAATTTAAATGAGGGCAAAACAAAGACCTCCTGAGCAATCCCATTTAATTTTGGGGTAACTCTAATTTTTAGGAAGGTGATTTAAATCAATTTCACCCCTATCTTCTTCCCTACAATCATACTATTGCCTACCCTTCACCCCCTCTTCCCACTTAAGTTTTCTCTGCTACTCACTACACAGCAAATAGCAAAGCTAAGATTGGAACCAGGATCCTCCAGCTTCAAATCTCAAACTCTCCACTCCACTGTGATTTTAGCCCAGCTCTGTCTGCAAGCATTTCTAAGACCCTGTGCAAATCGCTTACCTGTTCTGAACCCATTTCTTCTGTGGATCAATGGAGATGGGGGTTGGTGTAGATTATATCGAAGGTCGATTTCATCTTTAACTTACCATTTTTTATATCCTGTCATGCCTTCTAAAAATGAGTTGGTCAAAAGTCAACAAGGATTTATTAAGTGCTTATAATGTTTCAGGCCCTGTGCTAAACACTGGAATTACAAAGGAAGGCACAACCAGTCCCTGCCTTCAAAGAGCTCACAGTTTAGTGGTCTGTGAACTTATTTTTTAAAAACATACATAGGGAACTGTATTTTAATATAATCGGTCTCCTTTGCAATCCTATGCATTTTATTTTATGCATCTAAAGATGTTATCCTGAGAAAAGCTTCATAGACTTACCAGACAGCCAAAGGGGGCATACACACACCAAGGTTAAGAAACCCTCTTCTGTTGTTGTTGTTCGGCCTTCTTTCTCAAAGAGGAACAATGACATCAGGAGAGCAATGTCTTGACTTGCAAGTGAATTGGATTGAAGTGAGGCAGGGATCAGCCTCACTCTCTCCTCCAGAGTCATTGGAGTCCTGTGGCAAGACATAGATCAAATGACTGGCTATGGCCCCTCTTCTAAAGGAAGGCAGAAAGATGGAAAAGATCAGTCAACAAGCAATTATTAAGCACTTACTACCTGTAGGAGGGCAGCTAGGTGGTACAGTAGATAGAATACTTGACCTGGAGTCAGGAAGACCTGAGTTCAAATCTAGCCTCAGACACTTACAAGCTGTGTGACCCTGGGCAAGTCATTTAATCCTGTTTATCTCAGTCCTCTTATCTGTAAGATGAGCCAGAGAAAGAAATGCCAACTACTCCATGTCTTTGCCAAGAAGACCCCAAATAGGGTCAGGAAATGTCAGACATGACTAGAATGACTGAACAATAGACACTTGTCAGAACTGTTTAGTGCTGAGGACACAAAGAAAGGTAAAGCCCATCCCTGCCCTCAAGGAACTCACAGTCTAATAGGGGAAGCTATATGTAAAGATGTGTGTGTATATATATGTGTGTGTGTACGTATGTATATATGTGTGTATATGTATGTATACATACATACATATACATATACACACAAACATATATATATACACACACACACACACATTACACATACAATATATATATTCAGGATAAAGATAAATAGGATGCAATCTCAAATGGAAGGTGCTTGGTGGAGTGGAGGAGTGTGGAGGGAGATCCAGATAAAGACCTGCTACAGAAACAGGTATTTGAACTGAATCTTGAAAGGAAGCCGGACAGATAAACAAACAAACAAACAAAAATTGTGATAAAGAGAGAGAGCATTCCAGGCATAGGGACAGCCTTCGAAAAGGCAAGGAGTTGGGATGGAAGGTTGTGTGAGAGAACCCCAAGCAGGTCAGTGTTGCTGAGTTGTAAGGCACATGGAGGGGATTAAAGAAGGCCAGGTTGTGAAGGGATTTAGAAGCCAAACAAATGATATTACTTTTGATCTTTGTTCAATCGTAAATACAACTGTATTTGCATCTATTCAGTGCTTGCCAGGCACTTGGCATTGAATTAATTACAAAGGCTTTGGAGTTGGTCTCTTGGATTTAAAAGACCCAGGAGGCAAAGTGGTTGTACTCAAGGCCTGGACATCCTCTGGTCTTCTTACCTCACTTTCTCAACCTTCTCACTTAGTAACTGGAATTCTGACGGCATCCTTTCTTGAAATGGATGAGGATTAATAATGCCATGAAGTTAGACCAGTCCTAACAAATGTAGGATTTAAAGACTAGAGAGAATGAGAATTAGAGACATAAATAGGGAATCAGACAGTCCACATGGTGCTAGTTTTCTTTCTGAATTCCTCCTAGGTCCCCAGTCTTTCTTGGAGAATATTTTGCAAACAAGGAATGTGTTTGCTTAATTCCCCCAAGACCTGGAGGAAAGCTTTAGAACTCTGGGGCTGCTTATCACAGAGTATTTCTCACTCAACAAGTTGGCTGCCTTTCTTGGTAACAAGGTGTCCAAGCATAAGAAACAGCTTCCTGCTTCCAAGGACCCAGAGGACTTCCTTCTTTGATAAGAATTCATTGGCATCCTTCCAAGACCTGTGCCTGCCAATTGAAGAGGACGTGGCCCATTACAGAAACAAGCACTGGGAGAGAAGAAAGGTAAAATTCTTGTATTTCCAAGGTTTAGCAAAATTATAGGATCACAGATTTATATCTGTAAGGGACCTTAGGGGTAATCCAGTCACATTCTGATCTTATGGATGAGGGAACGGAGGCCCCCAAAATGAGAGAATTAATATTTGGTCTCAGATCCTTACATTCCAAATACTTGCATTCTTTTCACTGGAATGTTGTTTAAGTCTCTTTCATTTGAAAATCCTTCTACTGGTGCTTTAACTCCAGGAAAACATACCTGAGTTAGATATAAATTCATTTGAGAGTAATTTATTTTGTTGTTGTCCTTGTTAAGTCGTTTCTGACCCCATTTGGAGTTTTCTTGGCAAAGATACTAGAGTGGTTTGCCATTTCCTTCTCCAGTTCATTTTATAGATGAGGACACTGAGGCAGATATGGGTAAATGACTTGCCAGGATCTCACAGCTAGGAAGTCTCTGAGGCCAGATTTGAACTCTGGTTTTCCTGACTCCAGGCCAGGCACTCTATCCACTTTGCCACCTAGCTGCCCTATTTTACAAAGGAGGAAACCAAGGCTCAGTGATATGCATGTATGTATATGTACACAGAGCAGCTATATGTATAGATTGAAGTGCAGAGATTGTTGTCTTACATTCTCTAGCCACTATTCCATTATTCACTTGTATGCATGGTCTTCCCCATCAGAAAGTAAGCTCCCTGAGGACAGGAACTATCTTAATTTTTGTACTTTTCTCACCATCACTTGGTGCAGTTCCTGACATATAGTAAGCACTCAATAAATGCTTTTTCATTTGTCCTTTCCAGAAATAAATTCCTTGAGGGAAAGGAGCAGATAAGTTTTAGCTCTGCATGCCTAGTATCTACCTAGCAAGTGACATAAACTTTGTAAATTTCTATTGAATTGAATTCCAAGTCCTTTCCTAACACTAGATGGGTAATCTCAGGTAAACCACTTATAGGCAACTAACACCATGGGGTTAAAATCAGGAGTTCTCAACCTTTTCTTGTGTCTTAAACCCTGTTGACAGTCTGGTGAAGTCCACAGAACCCTTCTTAGAACATCTGTGTATCTATGTATCTGTCTGTCTGTCTATCTATTAATGCATAGGTATAGCTATATATATAGATATAGATATATATGTAGATATAGACACAGATATAGATATATCCATCTATTCACACATTATATGTGCATGTATGTGTATGCCTACACATATGTGTATATGTATATATAAACATATACACATATATACAGAAAAATGTGGATATACATGTATGTATATATAAATTCACAAAACAAAATGTATAGAATTCCAAAGGAAACTAATTGTATTGAAATACAGCTATTAAAATTTTTTAAAGAAAAAAAGCTCATAAACTATAGATTAAGCACTCCTGCCCTACATCACAGATCAAAAATAAACGGGTAGTTATTTAATGGAATACAGTGTTGTGTTTGTAGTGGAATGTGTCATGTCTGGAGATCATAGAAGTTGAAGAAATGGAGGCTATGAAGACAGCTGCTAGGATTGTCAAGGTGTGATTGGCACAGCAGACCTCAAATCTGGAAGAGCTGAGTTTGAATCCTACTAATATTAATAATACTAGCTAACATTTATATAATGCTCACTATGTGCTAGGCGCATCACAATGATTATTTCATTTGATCCTCACAACAACCCTAGTTCCTCAGACACTTAGTAGTCTTTTGATCCTTGGAAAGTCACTTATCCTCTTCCAGCCTCAGTTTTCTCATCTGTAAATTGGGGATAATATTAGTAGCACAAAGTTGTGAGGGGCAAATGAATGTGAAAGTACTTTGCAATCTTAAAGTTATATGTAAATAATGTTAATTTTGCTATTGTTATATTTGTTATTATATTTTTGCTAGATTTGCTCTATGTTATTTTTGCTATTATTATCATTATAATTACATGGAAACAAACACCCCAGAGCTTAGATACAGAGGAAGTGGTTTTTTGTTTTGTTGTTTTGTTTTGTTTTTTTAAGACCCAAGTATATGCTTTCTGCATAGGAAGTGATCGATACCCAGGTTCCTGACAGTATTCTCCCTTTATAGGGCAAGAAGGAGCATGAACAGGGGGTGAGCTAACCTGCTGCATTGCAAAGGGGCCTCCCCTGGGGTGGCTGCTGGCCCTGACAACCTCCATCAGTGAATTTGGGCTCCACTTCTGGCTGGATCTCACTTTTCTTGGTTTTCCTGTTACTTATCTCTCAGTTTAGCTCATGCCTCTTTCTCCCACTTCCTGTGTCCTCCAACTGCTGGCACTGACTGACTGCCCCTCCTTCCTGCAGACTCTACCACCACAGGGGTCTCTTTCCTCTGACTCTGCTTTCTGGCCACCATTTGTTCCTGAATCTTAATAGTCAATTTCCTCCTTTGTACAATGAAGAAATTCTCTTGATCGCAAGAAACTGTCCCATTAATCCCTGAATAGTCCATATTGACTGTATAGCCCTGATCAAGGGAGTGAAAAGTGAGAACCCAGAATATGCACAGAGAGAGACAGAGACAGAGACAGAGAGAGACAGAGACAAAGAGACAGAGAGACAGAGAGAGACAGAGAGAGAGTGTGTGCTGGGGGTTAGAATAAAGAAAGATAGGAGAGATATTGAGAAAATATAACATGAATCAGTTTAGAGAGAGTACTGACTCAAGGGTCAGAGGACTCGAGTTCAAATTCTGCCTGTGATCCTTACCATATGTGTGTCCTTAGGAAAGTTGCTTGATCTCAGTTTACTTAATCAGTCACTGAAGGTGGGCCTCAGTTTTGCCATTTATAAAAGGAGTAGATTGGATTAGATGGCTTCTGAGTCTTTTCCAGTTTTAAAGTCTATGATCTATGATTCTCTGCTTATCAACTCTACAAATTATAGTGAAATCCATTTCCAATTATGATCATTAATGGCTTTTTAATTTTTTAAAATAGTGACTTATCCAGTTCACTAAGATTATAAATTTAAAATGCTTTACTTGCAGACTCTAAATCACCAGTGTATACTGGGAGAAGGAGGTTCTTTATAGGTGGTTCCTTATAGCAATACATACATGGTCCAATATATTCTATGGTAGTGTTATAAATGAAACACCTGGATTTATGAACTGGAGAATGACTCTTATTTTTACAAATTTGACTCAGTTCCTGATAAATTTGAGAAATGAGACCTTTATCAGTGAGATTTGCTATAAATTCCCCCCTCCCTTCAGTTTGCTGTTTTTCTTCTAATTTCTGCTGCATTAGTTTTATTTGTGCCAAAGCTTTTTAATTTCATGTAATGTAAATTATCCATTTTACTTCCCTTAGGCTGGAGTCAAGTTTCAACCTAACCTTTTGTTGGCTCTGCCACTCCAGAATTAGATTTGTGGCATTATTTTAAAGTTGTTAGGAGAAGAATGTTGGGAGAGTTCCACTGAATGCTTTTTCTGCCACACGGGTTCTGCCCCTGGAAATACGTGTATATATATATATAATATATACATATATATATATAATTATGTAATTGTTATATACTATGTACAATTATTATACATAAGTATATAATTATAAGTGATTATGTCATATAATTGTCTATAATATTTAATTATTGTATATTATACATTTATTTGCTTGTTAATTCATTTATTCATTCATTTCTTTGTTTGTTTGTTTCTTCCTTTCTTCTTATTTGGTCCTCACAACAGCCCTGGGAGGTAGGCTTTTAAATTCTGCTTCAAACATTTATTGGCTTTGTGATCCTGAGCAAGTCACTTATTCATTGTCTTACTCAATTTCCTTATCTGCAAGACAAGGATAATAATATCTCCTTACCTCCAAGGATTGTTGTGAGGATAAACTGAGATAATATTTGTAAAGCATTTTGCAAATTCTAAAACATTACATAAATACTAGCTTGTATATATTTTGAATATATGTGCATATATGTGAACATATTATCCATGATGATAATAGCTAACACTTATATGGTGCCTACTATGTGCCAGGTACTGTGCTAAGTGCTTTACAATTATTATCTTATTTTTTTCCTCACCACAACCCTAGGAGGTAGGTGCAATTATTATTCCTAGTTTGCAGATAAGGAAATTGAGGCAAACAGTGGTGAAGTGAGTTGCCCAGGGTCACACAGCTAGTAAGTATCATTCATTCAATGCCTCTCTATGGTGCTATAGACATAAATATGTGTCAAATGAAGTCCCTGCCCTTGAGAGGCTTACATCACATAAAATGCTAATTAATGAAATAAGCACAGGATAGCATATGCTAGATTCCAAATGAGTGACCTGGACTGAAAGTACTAGAGGAGATCTGAGGGAGGAACCATCATTATGAGAGGGATGTAGGAGATCTCTAAGACCTTATTGAGGTGAAGGCATTGGCACTGGATCCTAGACAAATGTTTTGAACTTAAATTTAGGCAAATGAAAGATGGAAACAATCTTGAATTAAGCCATTGCAAAGTTTTAAAATTTATTTTTTAGAGGGTAGTGAAGTGGTAGCAGTGGATAGAACACTGGGCTTGGAATCAGGAAGACTCCTGTTTCTGAATTCAAATCTGGCTTCAGATACTTCCTAGCTGTGTGACCCTAAGCAAGTCAATTAGCCCTGCTTGCCTCAGTTTCCTCATCTGTAAAATGAGCTGGAGAAGGAAATGGCGAACCACCCCAGTATCTTTGACAAGAAAACCCTAAATGGAGTCACAAAGAGTTGAACATGACTGAAATGACTGAACAACAACAAATATATCTTAAGGTATTATCTACATTAGCAAAGCAATTTGGCAGCAATAAGGAATTCTCAGGTCTATCTACCTTCTAGTATATTCCATATTAGAATTTTCCTGTGCCTGAGAAAATCCTATTCTTTCCTGTCTAGATGGTATCTCCTACTGGCATAGAATAGAGCAGATGCTGTATAACAGCAACTGTGTAACACGTTTCTATTCTTATAAAATTCTCCAGTTCTTGAATGTTGGAAATCTAAATGTGAAAATAAAGGATCTATGTATAGAGGAACTAGACCTGTGAATTTCTCATTTTTGGGAACTGTCGAGTGAGGAAATTTTTCTTATCAATGGACATTGGTACCTTCTCTTCAACTCATAGTCTTAGAAAAGAGCCTAGAGTATTATAGGGTTAAATGACTTGTCAATAGTCACACAGCTGGTGAGTGCCTGATGGGAGACTTGAACCCAGATCTTCCTGGTTTTAAGGCAGATGTTCTAGATATTACACCATGGGGTACCTCTCTTTCTGTAGACATAGAAATATGCAGCTATGTTTTTGTTGTTGTTGTTGTTGTTGTTGTAGTTGAGTTGTTGCGGTCAGGCCTGACTCTTCCCCATTTGGGGTTTTCTTGGTGGAGATACTGGAGTGGTTTGTCATTTCCTTCTCCAGCTCATTCTACAGATGTGGAAACTGAGGTGAACAGGGTTAGGCTCACACAGCTAGTAAGTGTCTGAAGCTGGATTTGAACTCACATTTTCCTGACTCCAGGTCTGGTACTCTATCTACTTTGCCACTTAGCTCTCATGGAGTTATAGCTATACAAAAAGCTTACTTCCAAAACAGTTTTCGTTTCTTATAAGTCAATATTCCACAACAGTTGATAATTGCTGCATCTTTATACACACACACACACACACACACACACATTGGACATCTGATGCTGCACTAGGTAATTAGCCACAATATTACTTCCTGATTTGTAGTTCTTCAGAAGGTAAAGGAAGAAAGGCAACTTCTTTTTTGGACAAGATGGTGATCAAAAAGGAAGAACTGTCTGCTAAAGTATAAATATTAGAAACCTTGGAAGGGAGCTAACATGACATTTTAGAATTTATGCTAGGTGAATTAATCACCCAGTAAGCATTTACTAAGTGCCTCCTACTTGACAGATACTGTTCGAGGTATTGGGTCAGCTAGGTATCACGGTGGATAGCATGCTAGGCCTGGAGTCAGGAAGACTCATCTTCATGAGTCCAAATCTGGCTCAGACACTTGCTAGCTGTGTGACCCTGAGCAGGTCACTTTACTCTTTGCCTCAATTTCCTCATCTGTGAAATGAGCTGGAAAAGGAAATGGCAAACCACTCCGGTATCTTTGCCAAGAAAACCCCAAATAGGGTCACAAAGAGTCAGACATAACTGAAATGACTGAACAACAAAAAAGGTTCTAGGTGCTGGAGATAGACAAATGATAGTTTCTGTCTTCAAAGTGCTTATAAACTCTCAGGGAAATAAAGATAAAAAAAAATCGTTGGGGATTGGTGAATCATACCCCAGATTTGGATTTTTTCAATTACAATGTAGGTTTTTCAAAGACTTCAGAGAAAGGAGAGGTAAGACACAATGAACTAAGATTCTCCAGAAGGAAGATGAAGAGAGGTCTGGAGCTTTCAAGAATAATATCCTATTGACAGATTAACAACAACAACCAGCAGCTGCAGTGACAGAAGCAATAATTAGCATTTATATAGTACTTTAAAAGGTTTGCAAATCACTTTGCAAATATTACTTTACTTTTATCCTTACAACTGGGAGGCAAGTAGTATTATTATCCCTATTTTACAGAAACCGAGGCAGATAGGTGAAGTCAGGGGCAGGGAACCTTCAGCCTTGAGGGTGCAAACTTCACAGAAGTTTGGATTCAGTCAAAGGGCTGCACTTGAGGCCCTAGAGGGCCATGTGTGGTTCCCCACCCCTGGGTTAAGTGGCTTGTCCAGAGTCACACAGCTAATAAGCTACTAAATCCCTTTGGATCTTATATCAGGTCTATTGCTCTATCCACGTTGCTACCTAAGACAGTCCTGGTAAGGAAGAAAAAAAGAGGGGAGAGCCATCTAAAGAAATTAAAGTGGCTACACAGGAAGCTTATCAACCAAGTGTGCATAAATACACTCACATACACACCGACATATACACACGGTGCACAAAACATAGAATCAAGGATAGGTAACCAAGGATGAATATGAAAGAGTGACTTGGTTGGCTAAAAATAATTATGGGAACTCTGTAGCTGGACGAAAGGGTTAATGACAACAAAAAGGACTTTTTTTCTTAACCTATTATGGAGGCAAATGGAAACTCAAATAACTCCAGGTCTTTGGCTTGATAATTTTTGAACAGCCCTTGAGGTCTAACCAAGTTGGTTTTTTTTTTATCCTTTCTGAAAATATCTCTTGTGCAATAACACTACATTTTGAAGGGATTTTTGAATAAGCCTATGGTTGACTGAGCATGATTGACTGAGCATCTCATGATTTAATGTTAGTGGGATACAATGACTCGATTGAGTACATATCAATGAGCCCTACCCTTACAATAGAATCACAGAATCTTGGAATTGAAATGGATCAATTGACATTGATTGAAAAGGTCATCTCATTCAAACCATAACTGAAAAAGAAACCCCTCTATGGTACACCCAAGTGCTCATTCATACCTAAAACCGTTAAGAGGATGGCCACCACCTCAGAAGGCACATCCTTCAACTTTGGGTGGAGTTGGGGTTGTGGCAGTTTTAATTGCTAGGAGGTTTTTCTTTATTCCAAGACAAAACTTTCAAATTTCTCCTTTCTAACTTCTGCTCATTGCAACTTGTTCTGCCCCTTTTTACCAGATTCCCATTACCACCTTCAATATCCCTGGCTACCACCTCAAGTAATCGCGAAAGGCACACATGTGTAAGTTGGAAGAACTCTTATGTTATTTAGTTGTTTTTCAGTCATGTCTGACTCTTTGTGACCCCAAATGGGGCTTTCTTAGAGAAGATATTGGAGTGGTTGGCCATTTTCTTCTCCAGCTCATTTGACAGATGAAGAAACAGAGGCAAACAGGGTTAAGTGTCTTGCCTGGGGTCATACAACTAGAAAGGTTCTAAAGCCAGATTTGGACTCTGGAAGATGGGTCCTCTTGATTCCAAGTCCGGTGCTCCATCCATTGTACCACCTGACTGGCCTCTAAAAGATACATTTTAAAATTCTGTAATGGCTTAGTTCAAAATTATTTCCATCTTTCATCTTGCCTAAACTTAAGTTTAAAACATGTGTTTAGGGCTAGTTCAAATTCCCTCACCTCAGTAAGTATCTGAGACTGGATTTGAACTCTTGAAGATGAGTCTTCCTGACTCCAGGCCTGGCGCTCTCTGCACTATGGTGCCACCTAGCTGCCTATTCTCAATCTCCCAAAGTACATAAGGCTGTAGATAATATTCCATAGCCAGAGGATAGCCTCACTATCTCTTTTTCTATAATCACTAGCTTCCTTATTTTACAGATCAAAAAGATAGCTTTGTCTGGTGTGCTAATTAAACTTCTTTGAAATGAGATATTTATTTTTAAAATCTCCATAGGTTTTTGCCTTCATATTTGTCATCTCCCATTCCCAGACTGTCATAGGTTCCCAGTTCACTTTATAGAAGCAGCAGGATGAAGTCTCTTTTTAAGACTACCAAATTAAGTGTCTCTTCTAAGCTAGGGTGTATGGGCATCATTTATACTCTTGATTGCTGTTTTCCACTCCCACCTTCTCCTCCCTCCCTTCTTCCTTTAAAAGACCACTGCATATTGCCAAAGATATCGAGCTGGTTTCTGGTTTTATAAATATGCTTTACATATTCATTTCACTATGATCAGACATAAGCAGCATAATTAGCTTTGAACTTTGAACCTTTAATTCAGTAAGAATTGAGGTTAGTCTTTTAACTAGCTCTCAACCTGGAGAAGAACTATTTAAATGGAGAACATAAAATAATTAAAATGACCTTTTGCAACCAGTGAGGTGAGCCATCCTGGGCTTTTGAAGTGACAGCTGAGATAAACAGGGCTTCATTGTCTTACAAACCCTTGAAGAAAAGGAACAAGCAGGTAAAATTGAATGAAGACAGCATGCACTTCTCTCTGGTTAGAACCTGAAGAAAAATGTGACTCTTTTGAAAACAGGCAAGGAAATAATTCTTTAAATACAAACAGCATTGCAGTCTGTAACCATCACATTATGGAGTGAACATTGGATTTGGAAGGAGAGAAGGGGTTTCAAAACCCACCTCTACTAGTTATACCTGTATCCTTGGACTGGGCAACTAGGTTGAGCAGTGGATAGAGTTCCAGGCCTGGAGTCAGAAAGACCTGAGTTCAAATCTGGCCTCAGAGATTTCCTGTGTGACCCTGAGTAAGTCACTTAACCCTGTTGGCCTGAATTCCCTCATCAGCAAAATGAATGGGAGAAGTAAATGGCAAACCACTCCAGTACCTTTACCAAGAAAACCCAAATAGGGTCACAAAGAGTCAGATACAACTGCACAATAACAACTACCTGGACTTCTCTGGGCTTCAGTTTACAATTCTGTCACGAAGGGGTTGGATTATATGATTTCTAAAGGTCCCTTTCTGGTTTAAGTCACAAGACCCTAACTTTCGGTGGTGGTGAGAGAGAGTAGATACAAACATTAATCTAATTTTAATGTCAACATTTAATTTTTTTTCTGTAGCTGATCCCCCAGCTTCTATTGCTCTCCCTCTCACTTCAACTACCCTGCATTGGTATTTATATATATTGTCTATACATATGTATGCATACATGTATATGCAATGTGTATATACATATATATGCATACATGTACATATACATGCATATGCAATGTGCATTCGTGTGCATACACACTAATATATACATTGCTGTTGTGTGTGAGGCCAGATTTGAACTTATAGAGATAACACATATACATACCCATGCCCATATATGCACATGTATTTACACATCTATAGAGACATGTGTGCATGTGTACACAAGGTACACATATATATATATACACATATATATATATATTATGTTTGGCATGCATATTATTCTCTTTCTCTCCTTCCTATTTATGTATATTTCCAGCTTTCTTTCCTATCTATCCATCCATCTATCTATCTATCTCTTTCTTATTTATCTATATTTCCATCTATCATACACCTATCTCTTCTCTCTATCCATCCATCTGTTTATCCATCCATCTATCTATTCCTTATTTATCCACATTTCCATCTATCATACATTTATCTTTTCGCACCATCCATCCATCCATCCATCCATCTATCTATCTATCCATTTATCCATCCATCTTATCTGTCTTATCTATCTATATCTCTATGTATGTATCTATGTATCCATGTATGTATGTATCTATCTCTCTCTCTCTCTCTATCTAATGTGTTCTCCATTAGAACGTAAGCTGACAAAGACTCTCTCTCTCTCTTTGTCTTTGATTCTGAGTGCCTAGCACATTGGTAATTGTCTGACCAATAGTAGGTGGTTAATAAATATTTGTTGAATGATTAATCTCTTTTCTATATTGATCCTTTTTGGTGCATTCTAGTAATGCTGCATGGAAAGAACACAACTTCAAGTTAGGAGGAATGAATTTTAGCCTTCTGTGTCAGATGGTCAACAAGGTGATCTATATTGTTAAGATCGTGTGTTTAATTCCTGCCTCACAGATTTATCAGCTCCGTGACTCTGGGCAAGTCACTCAGCCTTTCTCTGCCTCAATTTTCTCACCTATAAAATGGGGATAATAATAGCACCTCTCTCACAGGGCTATTGTGAGCATTAGATACAACAGTAGATGTTAAGTGCTTTGCCAACCATAAAGCTCTCAATGCATGTTAATTAGCCTCTATTACTGGTGGTGATTGCTTGATTCCCAGTCAGCAGATCTCTCTGGCCCCACTCTCTAAAATAAGGGAGTTAAACTAGATGTTCTCTACCATCCCTTCCGGCTATGATTTTAATTTTCAGAATTACTTTCTTCCAATTAGTTCCCTGAGACTTGTTTCTAAAGACATTTCCTATAAAGGAAAAGAGACAGAGTGGTCTAGTTTAATGACCACTAGTCTAAGAGTTGGAAGATCTTGGGTACAGTTCCTGTTCTACCAATTATCATGTGACCTTGAGCAAATCATTTAAAGTATCTTGACCTCAGTTTCCATATATGTAATTAAAAAAATAGAAAATTCAATGGAAGCAGCATCTGTTTGCTTCACATAGGCTGATCTGGTTTCCCTATAAGAGAGAAAGGAGGTCATTTTCTGGCTTTTGTTGGCCCTGTGGATTATGGTTTGAACCACTGGTTTGATTTCTTTGTCTCTGGAGGGATAAAAAGCCCAGTGTGGGAGATAATGGTCTCCTGCCCATGAAGGTGGAGAAGGGTCTCATCCACCTGAATCGATGTATTCCTATTGATTTTTTTTTGATGGTTGAGTACATTTCTCTTTGTAATGCATTCTATGTTCTACGAGTATCTTATCCAATCTTGAGCTTGACCCACTGCAGTGGATTGAGTCAAAGGCCTTGATAGAGAAATTAAACCCAGCTCCACTCATGTAACCTACATTAGTTGTGATACTAGCTAGGTGAATGGCCTGTGATTTTGTCATTGTGGAGAAATCCCAGGGTGAGAACTCCCTCCACCATCCGTGACTTAATAGCTAAGTCCTAAGGAGTTGCTTAGGTTTACAAAACAGTTAAGTGATTTGCCCCAGGTCACATAGCTAGTAATCTCAAAGGTGAAATTTGAATCCAAGTCTTCTTCACTTCAGGCCCAATACAATATCCACTGTGCCATGTGCTTCTATTGTAGAGGCCAGAACCCTGGCTTTAGAATCAAAGAATCTGGCTTCAGATCCTGAGTCTGCCCTTAGCTCTAGGTATTGAATTCTTCATTTGTCAGACTAATGATTTGGATTAGACAATAGCTATGATTTCTACGAACTCTCAATCCACATTTCTTTTCATCCAACTAGATAGTGGTTGTGATTTAACATTTCTTGGGTATGTATTTTGAATAAATAACTATGCTAGATGTTTAAATGCTAAGAAGATAAACGATGACATGGTTCTTGTCCACAACAAATTGAATTTATATTTGTGTGTGTGTTTGTTTGTCAGAGAGAGAGAGAGACAGAGAGAGGGAGGGAAGGAGGAAGGGAGACAGAGAGAGAGAGAGGGAGGGGGGAGAGAGAGAGAGGTTCCTTATGTATGAATGGCAGGGTGAGGAGTGAGGAACAGGTGATTAGAGACCTACAATGAGTTTTATTTTCTGGGTTCTTTCTTAATTTCAAACCCTTTTCATGTAGACACAAATGATTTTGACTCCAATTAGATTCCAGAGGCCTCTCCTCCTTAGGAAAAGAATGGTGAATGCATAACATGTTGCCTTGTTTGCTTATTCTTATCATTTCTACTTGGAAGTTCTGCTGACCGTGGAGATAAAAGATAGAGCTGTCAATTCATTGCCTACTTGCTTTAAAGCTAGTAAGATATTTTATGTGTCACATGTTGTTTAGCTGTTTCAGGCTTGTCTGACTCTGTGAGCCCTTTCGGGGTTTTCCTGGCAAAGATACTGAAGTGGTTCGCTGTTTCCTTCTCCAATTCATTTTACAAATGAGGAAGCTGAGTGACTTGCCTAGGGTCACACAGCTAGTAAGTGTCTGAGGACAGATTTGAATTCAGGAAGGGGAGTCTTCCTGACTCCAGGCCTGGCACTCTATCAACTGCATCACCTAGCTGCCCTATGCATCACATACATAATTCCAAATGGTGATCACTAAAAATAGTTTTATGTTTGATTTTGGGAAAAGATGACAAATAGATGATCTTTGCAATTTATTGTTTTAGGGATAGAGCACTGAGAATGCTGCTTTAACTCTTTTCAAGCTCCCTCCACTGCTAAATGCCCTGATCTATGATCCTTCATAGTAAAGATCAGTATCAGTTGTCCGTTCTCATCATACTGATTTTGTACATCTTCATTGTTATCAACAAAAATTTATGAAGCAACCACTATGGGAGAGAGAGAGTGGTGCAGTGGAAACAGTGAGTCAATAAACAAAAACAAAACAAAACAAAACAACATTATTATCTAACATTTATATTTGTTGTTGTTGTTTGTTTGTTTCAGTTATATTCAACTCTTTGTGACTCCATTTGGGGGTTTTCTTGGCAAAAATCCTTGAGTGGTTTGCCATTTCCTTCTCCCACTCATTTTACAGTTGAGGAAACTGAGGCAAACGGGGTGAAATGACGTTTCCAGGGTCATACAGCTAGCAAGTGTCTGAGGCTGTATTTGAACTCAGGTCTTCCAGACTCCAGGCCTGGTGCACTATCCATTGTGCCACCTAGCTGCCCCAACATTTATGTAGCACCTACTATGTACCACTCACTATGTTAAACATTTTACAAATATCATTTGTGCCAATCACTATGATGAGTGCACTGAATCTGGGTTCAAATACCACCTCTGACACTCGCTACCTGTGTGAATTCAAGTATATCACTTAACCTCCCTTAGTCTCAGTTTCCTCATCTGTAAAATGATGAGACTGGACTAGATGACCTTGGATGTCTTTTCTAACCTTACATCTAGGATCCTATGGACAAAACTTCAAACTAAGGGCCGAGGAAACAAAAATGATGAATGATAAAATTCTTGCCCTCAAAAGTTTTACATTCTGATGAAGTAAGTAATGGTGCTCAGAGGCAAAGTGTATATAATTACAATACAATAAATACAAGTACAACACAATACAATGTACGATACAATATAGTTATAATACAACACAGTGTAATTACAATACAAAAATACAATAATTGTAATTACATACAATTATGTAATATGATAATTGCAATACAATATAGTATAATACAATAGAGAGCTACAAAAGGTAAGGAGCAGAGAAGATCTGCAGACAGTGCTCTAGGACTATTTGAAGGCAGAGAGAAAACTTTCTGTATTTTCTCCTTTGCTAAATTATAAATTCCTAGAGCATAAGGAACATGCCTTGTGCATCTTCTTTGACCTCCACTGAAGTAGAAAAGTGTCTTGCCCATTAAAGGTACACAAAGATATTTTTGAATGAATGGTATGGAGCCATTTGGAAGTGGGGAGTTGATGAATTGATTATATGATGAGGGAATTTGGAGGAGAGGTTCACCTATAAGAGGCTCATAACAAGTATCATGGGATCAATACTTTAAAAAAATAATGTTTTATTTTTTTCCAATTGCATGTAAAACAATTTTAACCCTTTTTTTAAAAAGAAATTGAGTGCCATATTCTCTCCATGCGATCAATAATTAAGAGCTGGAGGGGACTTTACAGGTCATTTACTCTCACTCCCTCATAGGTTTTACAGATGAGAAAACTGAGACCCCAGAGGGTTAACGCACTTTCCCAAGGTCATATAGATAAGAAGTAGCAGAGCTGGGTTTTGAACTCAGGCACAGCAACTTTTTAAGTTCTTCACAAATCTTTCAAAACTCTGTCCACAGTATGGCAAGTGTCCCTGGAAGAACACACCTACAAAAGTTTACACATTTTCAAATTGACTCTGTGGTATAAAAAGGGATGCTGACCTTGCGAATATTGTATTCTGAAATTAATTTGGGACTGCTGGGAATTCATTCTTCATTTACCACTACTGCTTATCTTGCTTGGCATAGGGGAAACGTACCTACTTTCCCATGAAGTCCGAGAAGCTGTAGCTTTTTAAATATCCAATGTCTCTAGCACTGAGTTTGAATATGTATCAATCAATCATTAAACATTTACTAAGTGCCTGCTATGTGCCAGGCATTGTGCTAAACACTGGGGATACAAATACAAAAGAAGAAAGAGGCTATTAAAGGGAGGTAACACTCAATCGTCTTTCCTGGTATTTATTTTATGGATTTAACCATATTCTATCTTCATATGCCTTATATTATATTCATCTCTTACAGTCTATGTCTTGTACTCATATAACCTGTACTATATCTATCTTTGTTTTATGTCTATCTCTTCATTTGCCTTATGTTATCAAGAGTACTGGGGTAAGAGATTGGTTGTTAAGTTTTACATGTCCAAGCTATTGAAGCTAGCCTCAACGAATTCCAAGATGTTTAGCTAAGAGAACATTGTTGATGAATTGAATCTCAGTATGACCAATGTACAACTTCAGCAGAAAGATGGGGGTATTTAAGAGCAGTAAGATCAGTGAACACATAGAATTTATATGATATTTCTAGCTCAATATAAACATGGACCTCTACTGAAGATAGAGATTGGACACTGGGTTCTATTGGGATAGGGAACTCCCTCTGACAATTGAAATTGACACTTTCACTTCAACATATATTCTTAGAGAGATACTGTTGGAGGAGATTTGAATGCCAGCATTATCTCACTTCATGTTCAATATTGGGACAAAAAGAAATACAAGTGATTGATCAATTAAGACAAGGAGGTCTATGTACCCTAGCATAGCAAGGATACACTGGCTCTTACTTTCCCTTTCGTCACCCTCTCATTCCCAAATGGAGATGGTCATGATATGGTGAAAAGGATGTTGATTCAAGTGGTCTTCAGAAATCCATCATCTAGGAAGGGTCTTGATTGCACAGATGTAGAACTTTTTATGCCCTGAGGTGACCAGGAAGATGTGTCAGGGAAATAGGCTAATCAGATCTCAGGACCACTTTGTTTTCTTTTAGGGAAAACTAAACCCTGTTACAGGAGGGAAGAAGGAAGAGTGGGTCTAACTCACGTTGTGGGAAAAGACTGGTAAATATTAGTTGTGTCACAGCTGCCTAAAGCATAATAGGTTAAATAACTTGCCAAGGGTCATACAGCCAATATGTCTCAGAAGCAAGACTTGATCTTAGATTTTCTTGGCTTCAAGGCCATCTTTCTATCCACTACACTAGTGTTGTCAAACTTCTCCTCTTCCTCCTCTTTCTTCTCCTTCTTTTTCTCTTCCTCCTCTTCCTCTTTCTCTTTCTCCTCCTCTCATTCTCTTTTCCTCCTCTTCTTGTTTCTCCTCTTCATCCTCATCTCCTCCTCTTCTCCTCCCCCTTCTCTTTCTCTTCCTCCTGCTCTCATCCTTTTTTCCTCCTTTTATCATCATTGCCATCCTCCTCCTCCGCCTCCTTCTTCTCCTCCTCCTTCTGCTTCTCCTCCTCCTCTTTCTCCTTCTTCTCCTCCTCCTCCTCTTCCTCCTCCTCATACTCTTTCTTCTTTTCCTCCTCCTCCTTCTCCTTGTGCTTCTATAGTTCCAGATGTTCATAAAAAGTAAATTTATTTTTATAACTGTGTAGGTAAGTGACTTTACTTTATGATGACATTAGATGACATCTAAAGTCCTTAGAAATCCTTCCAGCTTTGGATTCTGAAGTTATAGCTTTATCTCATATTATTTCCACTTACATATCTTAAACTCAAATGAAAGTTCCTTTGCCCATTTAATTTTCTTAATCTGGAATGTCTTCTTGTCTGCCACTCCTACCTACTTGTTGAAATCTTAGCCATCCCTTAATGTTTAGGGTTTTTCTTCTGATGTTTTTCTTTTGAACTCCCATAACACTTTTATCTATCACAGGGAACTACGAAGACTCTATCTCACACATCTGTGCATATCTTACAGTGCATACATAGTCCAATAGTCCAGAGACTTAATAGCAGGCATTTAATAAATCTTTGGTAGATGAATGAATAAATCTTCTAAAGTAATTGGTTAAGTTCTTTAAGAGTCACACACATGAGTAAGTGAAGAATTAAACTTCATATTCTATATTAATATCAGATACATTAGTATTAGTGGAAAGGAAAAAGGTTTCAAAATAATTTATAATTGTGTTTAATAAGTCTGAATGGACTTTTTATGATTTATCTTTTCTAAACTATGTTCTTACAATATGTAATTGAATATTTTCTGTTCTTTAGAATTCAAAGTATATGACATTACAAAAAATTAATACTCACCCCCCGCCACACCACCACTGGCAGAATGCTTATTTATCTGGAATATAAAATAGTCTGAATTTAAGAGGAATAAAGAAATTTTCAGGCTCTTCCATTTTGAGTTTTTGTTTTCATTCTAGCACATTTGTTTCTAATTATTTCTCTTAACCTACAGAAGATCTTGAAATCAGATTGTGAATATCTTTCCATTTACAAGCTTAACTCCATGCTATTATTTCCTTCTAAAACCTGGACATTTAGTAGTATGTTATCTGTGTTAATTTACTTTACTTAGGAGAATATAAAAAAGAGAAATCCATAGCTATTAACAAGTCAAATATAACTTCTTTAATCTATATGCAAGCTATGTCATCGGTGCCAAGTTGTTCACTGGTGCAGATGAAAACTTACCCATTTCTTCTTGTCATATGTGATTCTTGTCTATACTCCTCTTTAATGACTTCATAGACATACTCAATTAGATAGAGACCTGTTTCTCAGCTCTTTTATCCTCTTGGTTCTGGTAATTATTTTACTTTCATTAAACTTCAATAGTAAATGTTGATAATCCATATTGATGTCTGTTCCTTTATCCATTTCCCATGTTTTATGCTACAGTAGAATGTTTGGTGTTAATTTTGGTCTTTGTTCTGTCTTTGATTTGACTGTACAGAGATAGCTGATTTGTAAATGCCCCCCCCCCTTATCTGTAATCAGTTGTTTCTTATTTATTAAGATATAGTTGATTTCTTTCTTTCTTTTTTTTTGTGTGATTATTTTCAGTGCTGGTGATGTCCAATAACTTGAGATTCTCTCTTTGAGGAAAGTATTTCTAATATATAGGGGCATGTCTGTGTAATCTACGTTCCAGTCAAACTGGCCAGTTATATAACCCATGCATATACTTTTCCATCACCTGCCTCCATGTCTTTGCAGAGTTTGTATCTATATACAGGGGGATCTGTAATACTCTCTTTAATCATTCTGCCTTTTGGAATCCCAAGTTCTGTTTCAGACTCAGTTGAAAATGTCCATCTTACATGAGTCTTTTTCTGATTTTCCCCATCATAAGAGATCCATTCCTCCTTCAAAACAACCTTTTAATTTACTTTGTATATATTTTTCATCTACTTAGCTGTGCAAATGTTGTTGCCCTCCAGCAGAAATAAGATCTTTGAAGGCAGATGCTGTTTTCACTTTTGGCTTTGGCTTTTTTAGCAGAATGCCTGCCACATAGTGAATGCTTAATAAACGTTTGTTTAGAATGAGTTGAGTTGAATTAGGGGTATTGTTGGGTCAGAGAGTACTGAGAAGTTTTATTTTCTTCATATAATTCCAAACTATATTTTAGAGTAACTATTCGATAGTTCAATCAACTTCAGTGTCATTTACCAGCCAGTAAGCCTGACTCCCCACAGCCCCTCCAACATTGACTATTTTTTTTAGATTTTTGCTACTCTGAGGGATATGACATGAATTGTTAGAGAAATTTTAATTCTCATTTCTTATTATCAGTGATATGGAATATTTTATCATATCGTTATTGACAGCAATTAAAGTATTATTTGTATCCTCTATCTATTGGAGGATTGTTCAGGCTTATTAAAACTGTATTTATTCCCCATAGATCTTTTATACGATCAAACGAGATAACATGTATCATGCCTTGCCAAATTTAAAGAGCTAGATACATACTGGATATTATTATTATTTATTTTATGACATTGTTAAAATGAGAAATATAATGACATAGTGAATATACCCTGGATTTGGAGTCACAGGGCTTATATTAAAATTCTAGCTTTGCTACTAACTATCTGTGTGAGTTTAGAGAAGTAATTTCACTTCTCTGGGCCTCATTTTCCTCATCTGTAAAATTAGTTTACTGGCTTTGATCACCTGCAATATCTCATCTAGCCCCAAATCCATGATTCTATGTTAGCTAAAAACACTTTTCTTTTACTCTTCTAGTTTTATTGACTTTGTTTACGCAAATGATTTTTTTTTTAGTTTTAAGCCATTGAAACCACCTATTTTATCTCTTATGATCAATCTAACCATTGCTTGGTTAGGAAATTTCTCCCTAGACCATGTGATATTTAATATCTGGTTGCAGTATTGTAGAAATGAGGTCTTGAAAATGTTACTTTCCCTAGTCTCACAAGCACACTGAATACTTTTAAATGATCACCTTTGAAGTCAGAGATACAGTAACTTTATCTTGAGTCAGGGTTTAACTTTCCGACTCTCGGAAGAACCTTTTTTGGTTTCTCAAGAAATTAAACTATCATTCATCATCCTTACTCGAAATTAGCTCCCCACTGAGATCTTTATCAAAATAAATGTATCTTTGAGTCCAGTTTTTAGCTAATTAGTTTATAAATGAGCTTTACACCCACTCTCCCTTGCAAAAACAAATATATTTTTGAAGTAGAAGTGAAATCTGGGACCTAATCTGCATTTAGACCAATATCTAAAGGTGATACCTAAATAAATATGGAAAGAAGATTAGAAAAACTACCCCAAACACTTCATCAATACTTTGTCCCCTGCAACAAAACAAAACAAAACAAAAACCTTATTCTTTGTTGCATTTACTGAACATCCATTGTTAGGCCCTTGAACATAATTTCCATTTCATACTTTCTGACTAGTCCATTTAGAATGTTGAGTATAGGTAGAAGTAATGGGACAAGATGAGGGAACTGAGCTTTCCCTTTCCATGGTTTCTATACATGGCTATTGGAGAGAGGTAGGCCATAGGAGAGACTTTTCTGCAGCTAAATTTATGAGGAATGTGGAAAGGGAGCTCCTTCTTTCTCTTCAACCTAGCTCCTAGAAAGCACTAGGAGAATGGTAGCTCAAGGACTTTGCTTTGAGTTCCTAGCTTAAATCTTTGGGCTGAAGGGTCTTCCCCTAATACCTGCTTACTTATCAGAAGGGAGACCATAAAAAGAAGCTTCATATCCAAGATTTCCTAGTGATGGTGAACCATTCTGTATATGCGGTCTTCTTTGTTGTTGTTGTTCTTATTGTTGCTGTTGTTGTGGGGCAGCTGGGTGGCTCAGTGGATGGAATGCTGGGCATGGAATCAAGAAGACTCATCCTTCTGGGTTCAAATCTGGCCTCAGACACTTACTAGCTGTGTGACCCTGGGTAAGTCACTTAACCCTGTTTGCCTCAGTTTCTCCATCTATAAAATGAGCTGGAGAATGAAATGGCAAACCACTCTGTTATCTCTTCCAAGAAGAGTTGGAAGAATTCGCAAAGAATCAGACACGACTGAAAGTGATAAGCTGAGTAATTCTATTAACTCATATAATTTTAGCGCTTGAAGTATTTTCTTCACAGAAACCCTAGGAGGGCTGTACTAAGTTATTTCACATATTTCACTTACTAGGAAACTGAGGTTGAGAGGTTAGGTGATTTACCCAGAATCACATAGTTATTAAGTAAAAGAATCATGTTTTCTGGGTTCAATTCTCTTTCTACAACACTCTGATGATAATTCATAGTAAATTATCAATCAGTAAATCAACAAATAATACCATTTACTTTGTCTAGGCACTGTCCACACAACTCTGGTATAGAGCTACTGACAGAACAGGGTAGTGTTGGTGGCCATGCTCTCTGATGT
Organism: Vombatus ursinus; assembly: GCF_900497805.2. Lineage (NCBI taxonomy): Eukaryota > Metazoa > Chordata > Mammalia > Diprotodontia > Vombatidae > Vombatus > Vombatus ursinus. The sequence continues at coordinate 3,690,501 of NW_020954652.1, read as the reverse complement.
AGAAACTTCTCTGGCTTCCAGCAAAGTCTAATCCAGGATTTCTGACCCTTGCAAACTCTTAAGGTCAATGTTACAATCCTGGAATGTGTACCTTAATACTCAGTCACCTAAGGTCAGGAAAGAACAAATACAAAAGAGACTCCGTCTAAAAAAGCCTGCCTAGTTGAGCCCGTTCTACATGGAGGGAACAATGACAAAGTCATTATAATACCAGGGCAAAGAATAACCTTTCCTTCTTTAAATCTTATTGGAGTAACATCATCACACTTGAAAATTTGAAGTCAAGAGGCTCAAATTAGAAGCTGTTTTTTTTTTTTTTAAACTGACATAGCATCTTGTACCCTAACCCTGCTGTCATAGGGAAGGGGAGAAGGTAGGAACCACTCAGGGTCTTAATCAACAAGATTTATTTTCTACTCATTGTCCATGAATTCCATAGATGGAGTTGGCTCAGGGATGAAATGACTCCAGCATAAAGGTGCTCAATCTTAGCCAATATTAATATTATGGAGAGTTGGTAGGGTTTCACTGAGTTATTCGAGAAAACACATTTCAGATGCTATTGACTTCTCTTCTTCCATGGTTGGGATTTCATATACAAGGCAAACCAGATCTTCTGGTCTTAATAGCAGCCATTTATTTCCTGCTATTCCTCATCATTATGATTAACTGGAAGAGTTTGCAACTGTGCACTGCCCTAGTTAGTATTTTTAGCCCTTTTGCTCAAATCTGAAGTTAAAGAGAACTTAGTTGTTCTTGATTACTCTGCCGTCTTCCATGACAGCCGTAATTTTGCTCAAATGAGGGTGGGATCGATTGCCCAACTGCAGAAAGAAGTGTCAAAAAAAGAAAAGAAAAGAAAAAAAAACAGCTTAATGTGCTGCAATCTTTCACAATCTGTTCAATAGTAAACCATTGGGTTTTACAGTCTGTCAAACTCATAGACCAGTGGAACAAATGAAAAGTGACAGGAAAGACTTCCCACTCTGAGGAGTTTCTCCTTCCAAATGCAGTTATCATTTGGAGGGGAAATTTTGGAGACTGCAAAAAAGCATTGAAATGCTTCTAGCCAGGAGTTCTTAACCTTTTCTAGATCTGATTCTGTTTGGAAGTCTGGTGAAGTCTATGGACCCCTTATCAGAGTGTTTTTAAATACATTAAACAAAATACGTAAAATAACAAGGGAAACCAATTATGGTACATGGTTGTAATGGTAGCCATCTCTAGGGCCGGGGTGGGGAGAGAGAAAAAAAAAGAAAAAGAGAAATGTACATGATAACTTTATTATATACTTAAAAGAAATAGGAAGTTGTACATGATAGATTTGTGGTTTCTTGCACAATCACCTTTTAAAAATTCTCCTATTTTATGGAAATGAATGTTTTATTTCATAAATTAAAAATAAAATAAATACAATTAAAAAATAAGCTCTCTGACATAAGGTTAAGAACTACTGTTCCAAATAAAGAAAACACAAATCAGTACATCAGCAGAGGGTAGCAGGATCATAGAATTAGAACTGAAGGGAGTTGGAGGACCTTGAGTCCAACTCCTTAATTTTATAGATGAGGAAATTGAGGAACAGAGTGGCTGTGAGAGACACACAGAAACACATAGCCAGCAAGTGTCTCAGACAGTATTTGAATGTTTTTTTTCCTGACCATAGATTTAACACTTTATCTACTATACCACATATCCACAAGCAGGATAGAATGTTATTTGCAAAATCTATCTTTAATTTTGTCTTTTTTATTCAGGTCTCCTTAAAACTAACTATGCAAGACTTTTTGGAGAATTAAATCCTTTTGCATTGAGCTGCATTGATTTCTAGCATCACTAAAAGCCAATTTTCCATAACCCTGGCATCTGTACTCTTTGGTGGAGGAACAAGGCAAAATCATGAAGTAGATATTTACAATGTCATAGAATGTCAGAGTTGGAAGAGCCTCCAGATGCCGGCTAGTCCAAACTTTACATATTTAAGAATTTCTTACACAACATTCCTGACAAATGGAAATTTAGTCTTTGACTGAAGACCTGAAGTGAGGGGGAAGCATTCCATTCCAGTTTTGGACAGTCAGAAAGTTATCATCAAACCTAAATCTCTCTCCACAATTTCCACCCATTGTGCCCAGTTCTGCTCCCTGGCATCAAGCAGAACAAGTGTAATCCCCTTTCCAAAAAAGAAGTCTTTTAAGCACATCATCTAATTCTTCTGTTCTTAAAGCTCAACATCTGTTTTCAATTTTGCTTTCAGGTCCTTGCCTTCTCTTTATGAACTTTCTCCAAATCTAGTCCCTCCCCCATTCAGAGTTCCTCTCTGTAGACATCAGGTTGTTTGACCCAAGGGAATTCATTTAACATCCCTGATCCTCAGTTTTCTCATTCGCAAAATGAGGGAGTTATAAAGAGATCAAAGAAAGGAAAAGAACTCTTGTGTGCAAAAATATTTATAATAGCTCTGTTTTTTCAGTGGCAAAGAGTCGGAAGCTGAGGGGTTGTCCATCAATTGGGGAATGACTGAACAAGCTATTGTATATGAATGTGAAGAAATTCTATCATACAGTAAGAAGTGATGAAGGGGATGGATTGGGAGAATCTTGGGAAGATTCATATAAATTGATGCAGAGTGAAAGGAGCACAACCAAGGAAATGTTTTATAAAATAACAACAATATTGTAAAGATTCAGGAACTTGGACCAATGGGATCATCAATGATTCCAGAGGACTCATGATGAAACATACTCTTCTGCAGAAAGGAGATGATCTCAGCAGGCAGACTGAGACATATTTTTTTTGGATGTGACCAATGCGGGAATTTATTTTGCTTAACTCTACATATTTATAATAGTCTTGAATTTCTTTCCTTCTCAAGGTGAGGGAGAGGGAGAGAAGGCAGATTTTTCTTCTCTCAAGGGAGAGAAGACAGATTTTCATTGTCTGAAAAAAATAAAATTTTATATAAACAATTTAAAATGAAAGGGACTCTGAGATCTCTTCTAGTTCTGGAAATCAGGGATTCTTAACCTAGGGCCTATGATTTTTTTCTTCAGAAAAATAAAACTGATTACTGAATTTCAAATAATTGTTTTCCTTTGTAATTCTATGTATTTTATTTTGTGCACTTAAAACCGTTATTCTGAGAAGTGATCCATAGGCTCTCACATACTGACAAAGGTATCCATGACATAAAAAGCGTAGGAACTCATGATCTTTGGATCTATGGTCCTACAATCCTACTCTCACTTAATGAGGGAAAGGAACTTGAAAAATTCACTTACCTTGAGATATTGGTGATGACACATTATCAATCATTCAGTCATCAAAGATTTATTACTAGTCCATTGTGTGTCAAGCAATGCACTAAATACTGGATTTCCCTCTACAGGGAGGATCATTTTAAAAGAGGGGAAAGAAAAATACAAAGAAATGACTCTAATGTTACAATTTCATGCATTGGTATGAGAAATAATTTCGAGTTTTTGCCTTTTACAGGCAAACTTATAATCCACACAGGCTATCACCACTTTGCCTGTGCTTAAGGCTTTGTAAATTGTAAGTTGTTATGCTAATATCTCTATACTTGTGTGATTCTATGATTTCATCAATATGGATCTTCCCTCTACTGGCTCAGATCACAATCCATTCAGTCTTTTTCATAGTTATATGATTTCTATCCATGTTCTCTCTGAAATTCTCCATATGGGCTCTCTCTGGGCTAGAAGCCTTTCTCAAATCAGTTTAGCCATATTGTTTACTGTGCTTCAGGAATATCTTTTTAGTAGCTGTGTGGAAGATAAGCTGGAATGGGAAATGAATGGTGGCAGGGAGAGAAATTAGAAAGATATTCATTCTTTTTCTTTTTGGTGAGGCTATTGGGGTTAAGTGACTTGCCCAGAGTCACACAGCTAGTGAATGTCATGTGTCTAAGGGCAGATTTGAACTCAGGTCCTCCTGACTCCAGGGCCGGTGCTCTATCCACTGCACCACCTAGTTGCCCCAAGGATACTCATTCTTAAGATTATCTATGGCAGTGAAACAAAGCAAGACATTTCACTTTGTCTGTAAGACACAGATTTCTCACCTAATTCAGCTTTTCTTCAGGAGTACTCTGGGGGCAGATGAGGATGTCAAACATGCTCATTTCCATTCCTTCATTGGTGTATATCACTTGGCAACACAGAGATGTGTACAACACACACCTTTTATTTTTGTTTTATTTTATCTTATTGGTTAATAAATCTAGAAGGGATTATTTTCTAGACCTAGCCATTCATTTGTTTTAGAATTCTGGGCTAGGTTATCTGGTCCCAGGACTGTATTTACTATGTGACCAGCAAACTTAGTAATGTGGATGCTAGAGTCACAACAGAATACAGACTCATTTTAAAACCAACCTGAATAGCTCTTCATCTACTCCACTTTGTTATTTATTTCTTTTCTTCTTGAGAGAACTCACTTAGATTTTTTTGAAGGAGTTAGGAGGTGAAGTCTTTGTGTTTCCCTGCCATAAACATCCCCAAGGAACAGGTGCTAGGTTACAAACAAACTGTAAGATGAAGGTGATAAAAGATCCCATTAACCAGAGCTATCTCTTTTCTTTACTTCCCTTATTGAGTATGAATTTGCATTTAAGTATTTTATCATTTTATAATTCTTTTATAATGCACAAAATAAAATACATAGAATTACAAAAGGACATTTATAATTTTATAATTGCTTGTAAAAAGCAAAAACTCAAAATTATCTCCTATATTGATGCATGAAATTCTAATATTAGTTAGCTTCATTTCTTTGTCTTTTTCTTTCCTTTCTTTTTCTCCCTGTAGAGGGAAATCCAGTAGCTAGGTAGTGAACAGATAGAGAGCTGAACTCAGGGTCAGGAATCAGAAGAAGAACTTCAATGCTTATAATGTTTTATGGTTTGCAAAACATTTCATGCAGACTATCTCATTTGATCCTCACAACAACCCCGGGAGGTTGGAGCTCTTATTATCTCCATTTTTTAGGCAAACTGAGGTTAAGTGACTTGGCCAGGGTCACACAACTAGTAAATGTCTGAGGTAGGATTTGAATTCAGGTTTTCCTGAGTCCAAGTCTAGTATTTTATCCACTATACTACCTAGTCACCTCAAGTTTCCATCTCTGGCTGTGTGACTCTCACACAGGGTCAAATGGCAAGTCATTTAACCTCTCAGTGTCACCAGACAACTCTAGCACCATTAGAGATAAAGAGTTGCTGATCTGCAATACAGAGGGAGTTTTCTCAAGTATTTTCCACTATAGTGAAATCACCGGTTGGGATTCCTGTATTTCCAAACACCCTCTCCCCTCCCCTCCCCCAATTCCCCAATGACAGTGATAAGCAGTTCTATGTGTCACTTACAAAAATATATGCATGACAGATGTGAGAAGACTGTAGAATGCCAATCAAGTATTGCCCAAGAGAAGAGGTTTAAAGAATGTCCTCAGACTCATGTGTGACTACAGAAGGGGGGCTGATAATGTGCAGGAGCAAAGATAAACAGTGGACAGTTCCAGATGTTCCAGCCTCATCTGTGCCATGTGAAATAAAGCAAGGGCTTCAGTATGTAGGGACAGACCTCTTAGAAAGGATTTATGGGAGAACATGGTTGAGACTCACTCAGGATGAGAGAGCAGGAATGAGTTGTAATGCATCCCTGAAGGGATGGGCGATATCAAAGAGATCTCAGAACCATTGAAGCACTGAAGGAGGTAAATGATTCATTTTGTCTATCTTATAATGCCAGAAGCCACAATTCACTCTGAAAACAACTTGGGGTAATGGAAAGAGTTGGCAAGCAGGTACAAATGAATGAAGGTTCAATCACCTCTCAACTTTGTGGCCTGATTCAAAGTTGGTCTCCTAAGCACTTGATTCAATTTGTCTTCCAGTTAATTAAGAAACCTCAGTTATGCAATTCAGGGATAATTAAATTGTTACAGGATTAAATTAACTTACTGTCATTATTCATTATTCAGGGATTCCAGTGTCCTAACTGAAAAGTCTATAACTATTCAGAACCCACCTATTGCTGTGGTCTTTTAGAGAACTCACTGATTTTTTGTTTTTTTCTTATGAAAGTTCCAATAGAAAGGAATTCTCTGAAATGACTTTCAGAGTTTTTTCATTTCATGGAACCAGGCAGCTACATTTTAGGTAATTACTTTTAGTAAATAAAGATAATTCAAATGGCATCATTTTATTGATTCTTTGCTATTTTAATCAGCAGCCCCATTGATCACTAATCTTTCGGTGAACTTTCCACCAATGCAATCAATTCTGGCTTACATGAGATACACACCTTAGAAAGTCTACACGGAAAGAGTAGGTCAGCCCTCACTGTCACCAGGCACCAACACAGTGCACAAAAGGAAAGATTTCTTTTCTATCACTGACTTTTCACAGAAGAGTAGCTAGTGGAGAAAGTGAATGCAGAAAGAAAAAAAAATCATTAGCTTTCCAAGAAGATTTCTCTTCTTTGATCTAACAAGTGATTGCTAAAGAATTTCCTCCTTTCTAAAGTTGAGATGAAAGCTAGTTAAGAAAAAGATACAGCACATTTCAGTGGGAGCTCTGAGAGCAGGGGAGTGAATGATGGCACAAGAATCTAGGGAGACCAAAATGGAATATTTTCAAATACAATAAAAGCTTATTTATCCAAATTTTACCAATTCAGAAATTTTTAAAAAGTATTTCCAGCATTGCTTGGAAGAACTTTACCCAGGCAAATGAATTGTGTAAAAATAGTTTATTTATGTTAGTTTAGAGGAAAAAGCACTGATTTTGGAGTCAGAGGATCTGGGTTTAAAACCTGTTTCTTATGTTTTCTACCTTTGTTGTTTAGTTGTGTCTGAATCTTTGTTGACTCAATGGACCATAGCATGACAATACTGTTTATGTAGCTTTCTTGACAAAGATTCTGGAGTGGTTTGCCATTTCCTTTTCCAGTGGTTTAAGGCAAACGGAGGTTAAGTGACTTGCCTAGGATCACACAGCTTGTAAGTGTCTGAGACCAGATTTGAATTCAGGTCTTCCTGACTCCAGGTCTAGCCCTCTGGACATTTAGCTGTCTCCTTTTTACCTTTGGCATGACACTTCACTTCCCTAGTTCTCAGTTTCCTCATCTGTGAAGTGAGGGCATGTGGACAAGGGAGTCTCTAATGTTCATTCCAATTTTGGACATAGGATCCTATGAGCTTAAACAAGCGAATAAAAATATTGAAGAACCCTTGAAATGTTCATTGACACATATAGAGCCACATAGACACCAGCTCTTCCTTATAAAATGATACACAAATTAGAACTCAATCTTATTCATTAATTAAAATGGAAATATATTAATCCAATAAACACTTATTAAGTGCCTAATAGGGGGCCAGACACTGCTAAAACACTGGAGACACAATTAATAAAAAGAAAGACAGTCCCTGCCCTCAAGGAGTTTACAATCTAATATTAAGCAATTCTAATTTTAGTTATTATATTTGATTTAGCTAATAAAACACATTCCTCAAAAATATTTTATTTTTCAATCCTTTGACTCATTCTGAACTATTTTATGAAGTCCTAGAATAAAAAAATGCAATAAGCCTCCTATTTAATTTTGGTTTCCACTCATGTTCTATCTCTACTAACTATTCAAGGTATGTGTTCTGATGGACTGACTCCATGGGTTGTTGATCCAAGGATATATCATAACCTTGGTAATACCTATTCTTCATCTTCTTTGAAGATTACTAAATAGAATTCTTTTGAGAGACTGTAGATGTCATTGAGGAAGACTTATGTCCCCTGGATCAATTAAATCAGGACAATGTCATGTGCAAACAGCATCTGAAGAACTTCTCTGTAGAATGTTTGTTTTGCATGTAGACTTTACTCAGGACATCCCCATGATAACCTGTGAATGTCATTGGTGTTCTAATTCTTATTTGATATTGATAATCAGAATATCATTGGAAATCTCTCTCTCTCTCTCTCTCTCTCTTTCTCTTTCTCTCAACATCTATAAAAGAATACTGTATGATCTAAACATATGCATGGCAGACACCATGTTAGAGGAGAGATCTAGAGGCTTCATTTGACTCTGCTGAGTCAAATACTTTCTTGTAGCTAACAAAGGGTAAACATGGTGGGGCCCTGTATTCTCCTCCTCTAAGATGATTATGTGATTGTGACTGTAGGGAATTGTCCGTGAAAGCCTTCTTATTTCCTTCTCGTAGATTCATAAGTATCTTTGACATGCACACAGACCATTCTCATAAAGATTTTATAGAGATGGGAAAATATGCCAATGGGCATGTTGTTATTGATGTCTTTTCAGTGGTTATTTTTTTAATATCGCATGTGATCTTTTCCATTTTCTTTTTGGTAAATTCCTCTCTGAGATATCTTGAAAATCAATCCCTGAGTGCCTATATAATTAGGTTGGCCTTCAGGAGAGCTTTCTGCTGAATGCATATGACCACTTTAACTACTTCCTGTGACTTTATTTCTTGTTAGTTTATTTCCACTTCTTCATATAACACACTGAGTACTGAAATTTTAGAAGTTTCATCTGTGGTCGTTTCATGAACAACAATGATGAGAAAATATCACCACAAAAATTGCTGGCAAATTTGTTCCTTTTCACACTAACTTATAGTACTTTCAGTTTTAACTGTAAGTGCTCTTTGAATTATCTGGTTTAGTTTGATTTCCAGTGAAGCTTTCTCAGAGCCTCTTTCCATTCCACTATTTTTTTTTTACAGTTTTATGAAGGGATATTTCTCCTAATCTTCATTATTCTCCTCCATAAATTTTTTTGTGAACGACTTTTGACTGGTTTGTGCTTGGCTACTCTATCTCTCATATTGTCAAGAAGATAGAATGTTGATTGAGGTGGCTTCTGGGATCTTTTGGGACCTTGCATTATGGAGATCAATTTATGTGGGTTAAACTCTTCAAGCAGATGAAAGGTGGAAAAGATCTGCAGAGAGATTTCTATAACTCTTTTTTTCTTCAATGACAAAGGAATTACAATATTTGAACTCATAGAATAGAACTTAATCCAGATTAATGAAAATAGCTCTAAAAATAAAAAAAGGGGAAGAATAGCTGAACTAGGCCAAATTTACAGAAAAGAGGTCCATGATGGAGAAATAAGGAGTTGAGGCTTAAGATATTTGAAAGAGAGGAGGACACTAAATGCTTGGAGAAAATCAAGGAATGTGATACATAAAGAGGCCACTGAGAAAATATCCATAACTATGACTTGCATGTCATTTTTCCATCTTGAGAATAATATACACTTGCATCTGGGATACCTAGGTAAAGATTTGAGAAGTCAGGAGGCAAGTTTCTACAAAGAGACATTTCTATAGCAGACTGCACACTTGCAGGTACAGAGCTGAATGAAAAGGATGTAAAATATAGGTTGTTTCCATGATTATTGTTTGTTGATAATAAGAAAACATTTGTCTTGGTAGTACAAAATACCATACTTTAAAGACTGTCTTTCAACAATGCTCTTTACTTTCTTTTTATAGAAAGTATTATGCAATTGTGAAGCTTCTATGTAATCTATGAGCCTTTGACCTTTTTTATTTTTTTGTCCCTATCTATGTATTATGACATATTTTGTCTACTCTTTTCTGGGCCCATCTTTATATTGAAACCAGCCCATATGTTCAGATATAAGTGACTAAGGCTATAGGATTTAGGTCTTCATACAATTTATCTAAGTCTTTATCTTTTGTCATCAAGATTGGTGCAGGAGCTGTATATATCTTTCTGGTTGTTCTCTCCCCATGATCATCATAAGCATGCCAGGGGAGATGATCCATGACGTGATATTTCCCATCTATTCCTGATGAAACCACCTGTATGTCCTCTTTTACTTATTTCTAAAAGGTGAAACTGTGAACCATCTTTTCCTTTCTCTGCAACTCAAAATAAATGTTTTCTGGTTTCATTTCTAAAAGTATTTATAATCAAGGTTTCTTAACCTTATTTGTGCTATTGACCTCTTTGGCAGTCTCACGAAACTTATGGACCCAGTTAGAGGTTAGTAAAAATAAAGTTATTTTTTCCCAATCCAAGTTTGCAAACCCCTTAAAATCAATCCACACACCTCTTAGGGGTCTATGGACCCCAGGTTAAGAATTCGTGACCTATCTTGATACAATTCAGTTCCTCTGTCCATGTATCAACTCCTTGGCTGTTCGATAAAGATCTCATAGTTTGAGTGCCAATGTCTAGGTAGATGGTCTGCAATTGATTTGTTTATTAATACCCACTACCCTATTTCTTGATATTTTATCACTGCTATTGTAGAAGTGGATGCATAAAACTGCAGCACACTGGACTTGGAGTCAGAAAGACCTGGGTTCAAATCTTTACTCAGATACCTACTAGACATATGACACCAGGAAAATTATTTAACCTCTCTGTAGCTTAATTTCTTCATCTATAAAAAATGAGAGTGTTGGACTCAGTGTCTGCTAAAGCCTCTTGCAGCTCTAAATCAATGATTCTATGTATGAGAGTCATTTTGTAGTTTTATCTATATCATAGTTTGCCATGTCCAAAAAAAAAATCATATATTGTCCAGTATTGGGGTGATAAGCCTCCCTGTACCAGCCTGTTCCTCCCACAGTTCCTCCATCTGTTATCAAATCTGTAGTTGAAAAATTTTAGCTTATTATCTTCACCATGATTGCTGCCATTATTCTCAGTATGTTATGATCTTATTTAATAATAATAAAAATTTACATAGTGTAAGGTTGTAGAGTCATGAAGTCAATTAATGAATCACCTGATCCTATTTGTTTCTGAATTCCAGTCTGGGCCTGATTAAGACTAGTATCCTGATAGTTTATGCTTGATATTAGAATAAAATTAGACACTTTTAAGTAGTTCAAGATTTTAAAGAAAAGGAAACTTACCTAGTTATACAAGAGAATTATATCTAACATAGATATGCATTAAGGATACCTTGAGTTGATTCACCTGAGTGAAACTCCTCTGCCTCTGAGTTTTCAAACATCAGAAAACATATGCAGCTCCTTCTGACTCTTTCATACTTAGGTTATCATTACTGATACCAATAACCTGAGTCTTTAGTCCCCTGAGACAATTATGGTTCAAAGATTGTTTCAATACCCTTTTAAGGAAAAACTAGTTTAACTTGCATGGGGTTAGGATGTTGTTCCTGCCACACATGGTACCTTTGTTAGGAACACATCTTTATTGAATCAAACATTGGCTGTAGACTAAGTAGGGAAAAGGCCTCAATACATTTAGATAACATTGAAAGCTATTGGATGAATTGGAGTGTCATTTTATGAAGGAAGTATGGGTCTTCTTTAAAAGATCATATCAAAACCCAGAGAGTCAGGTATCTGGTCTCTTAGGAGGGAAGTCTTTCTGACAAGTAATCACTTGTACATTGATGGAGAAGAAAGCTAGCCCTGACTTTGGCCTTTGTCTTTCCCCCTTCTCCCCTTGGATGAGGGGTACTTTGTGAATTGTAAAGGACTACAAGATTGGGATTTTTCACTGGAATCTCAGCAATGTCCTAAGGACAGCGGAGTGGTTGACTGCAACATCTACGGTCAGGGTTAGGCGAGGAGGAAAGTCATATTCAGGTCTCAACAAGAAGACAAAGAAAAGCTACACCATATCCAAGGGGAGCATCTTGAAGATTTGAGCTAAAGGACTTACTAGGGTTGTGAGTTCTTCTTTTGCCATAAGTTATCCATAAGATTGAGCCCACTTTCCCCTGGACTCTGGGTGTACTTACGGGAAAAAGTGTCACAGACATTTTTTAATTGGAGTGTATTGTTGTATTTATTTATATTATTTATACTTACATTATATATTATATGTGATATGATATGATATAATATAATACAATATAATATATCTTGCATTATATTATATATATTATTTATACTTACATTATAAAGCTGATTGAGTCTGGCTGGCTAAGTGTTACCAATTGATATTCATGGAGTATACCAGTGGAAGGTTGTGAGCCATTGCATTAGAAAACCGCTTCCCAGCCCTTCAGTGCTATCACTATATCTTTGAGGGGAAAAGTAACAGGTGTTCTCTGGAGACTAATGTCTTCTATGTCATTGGATATAGGGAGAATTTTTCCATTGTACTATAGTATTTTTCCATATGTACTATAGTAACACTTTTAAGGTTTTATAGTAGGATTATTGATATCATCTTGTCCAATCTTTTCCTTTTACAGATGTGGCCTAGCTTCTACTGAAGCCTACGGACTTCTCAGAATAATGTTTTTAAATACTTGAAGGAAATATTAAATTCCAAATAGAGATTAGTGCCTATTTGCCCTGCAATCTGTCTAAGGACCTCTTGGCGGGGGGGGGGTGATGTCCCAAGTTAAGAACCCTTGATCTATCGATTATTTTTGAAGGGATTATGAGCATGCCCTCTTCCTATTTTCTTTACCTCCAACCTAGTGAAAAATCCAGTAAAAAATGAAGTCAGCAGGACTATTATGTTTTGAAATGAATACATAAATATTTCATTCATTCATTTATTTTTGCAGCAAGGAGGATTTCATGTAAGTAAAAATGTATATATAAGTAGATTCTAAAGAAATTCTGATGAAGTCACAGATAATACAACCATAAAGGTTCTTTCTAATGGTTTTTAAAAGGAACCAGGATACTTATAAACACAACCCTGACCTCATTAGGAAGAAAAAAATACAACATGTCTGTTGGTATTCCATCAGAGGTTGACCCAGTATGGGCCTTCCTAGATCCTTAGGTTCTTTCCAAGCTCCCAAACATATTATTTTCTTTTAGAGGGTCAAGAAGACTCTGGGTTCAAACCTTGTCTTTGATATTTACTAATTGTATGACACTGGGCAAGTCATTTAACCATTTTATTACTTAGTCAACTATTTGGGATTTATCTACTCTTCATAGATGTAAGGTCTGTGTGGAGAAAATTCTAGGCTGATGGAAGTACCCATCCTTAGTGAATTCCCTGTTATAGAGACCATACTCCAAAGAATCTGTGATCTCATTGATGTGGGTCCTCCCCCAAATAATTTAGCTCAAAGCCCACCTATACTTGCCCATCCTCACAGATTCTTATTTACGCCACCTAAAATGGTGAAGGACTTGATCTTCTCTGGAGATGCCAGAGCATGAAAACCAATGGAAAGAGATTAAAGAAGTAAAATTCGAATCAGTCTTGCCTACTTGTCTGTCTGTCTGTATAGCAAAGACTTGTGGAGATTCTCTGAACTTGTTCTGCTTAAAGATTTTAAACTGGAGTGAGTTTGGAAAAAAAAAAGTTTCTCCCTGAAAAGCTACCTGAAAGAAATTTATGATAGTTTTGTCTCTTCTATAACAAAGCCAAGTAAATATGATTTCCTTACTAGATTATTACTTTTCCCCCAGACTTTATTGCTTCCCCCCATTATGTATTGGATGTTATTTTTGTATTGTCAGTCACCTAGCGTTTGTTTTTTTGGAACAGGGAAAGAAAGGTCTAACTTTGCCCAAATTATTGATGATCCTTGCAATAAGAAGAACATATTAAGGATCTGTGATTTCTTCTGGGGCACCACACACATGACAATAATCTATTATTTAGATCATACGTGGGGAGCCTGTGGCCTCGAGGCCACATGTGGCCCTCTATGTCCTCAGGTGTGGCCCTTCGACTGAACCCAAACTTTACGGAGCACTTGAGGACTTAGAGGGCCACATGTGGCCTTGAGGCCACAGGTTCCCCACCCAGTTTTAGATAAAGCTTTTGCTGAAGACTCAAAGTAGGTAAGCAACTTGCGTACGATCACACAGCTGGCAAATATCAGAAACAGATTTGAATCCAGATATTTCCAGCTCTTGGTCCCGAGCATCATGATACCTCTCAAGGAATAGGATTTTGTTTTTTAGAGGGGAGGGTGGCAAATATACTACTTGCTATGTATCTCTGTTCACTTTGAAAGGCTTTTCTTTCAGGAAAAAATGATTGAAATGATTTAATTTGTTCATTAAAATAACAAATAGTAATTGTGTCTATCAATTTGCATGCTAATCAAGTAGGGGTCATTTGTAGTTACAAGGACAAATAGGAAGCATAATAAATCATTTAGCAGAGGAAACATTCTAGTTGACTTTCTCAAGTAGATTAGCAAGAGAGTTATCTTACATAATCTTTGACCTCAAATTTGTAACAGTCCCTAAGTAATAATGAGCCCTTGCATTTATATTAGATATGTATGTGTATATATACATAAGCATTTATATATACATATACATACAAAGATACATGTGTGTATCTATGTGTATATATATGTGTGAGTGTATATGTGTATATGTATATATTTCTAGGAATTCTAAGCATTCAAGAGAATTCAATACAATTCTATTATGGATTTATCAAAGGATGTGAAAGTCAGCTTGCCACTGTGAATAGGGTCTGGGACTTGGATCCAGATAGACCTAGGTTCACATCCTATCCTAGACACCTATAAATTGTATGACCCTGGACAAGTTAGTTAACTTGTTTATGCCTCAGTTTCCTTATCTGTAAAATCAGGGGGATTGAATTTGATTGTTTTTTAAGGTCCCTTTCAACTCCAAATATATGGTTCAATGAACCATCAAAACCTGAGGTACCAAAGGGGAAATAGGAAAAATAGGAGTGTGCCCTGACCACTCAAAGGAGATTCTTCCTCAATAGGCCTACATTTCTACCTGAATCATGAAATGAAGTCATGACAGTGACCTTCTAGCTGGTATTGGTGGATTGTAGTGCTGGGGGAATGGCCTCTAAGTAGGAATCATTCATTTATCCAAGCAACGAGCTAGCATTCATTAGGCATTTACTATATTGTATGTAGTCAGTGTGGTAAGTGCAGGAGATACAAAAAAAAAAGGCAAAAATGTTTCCTGCCCTTAAGGAACTTGCATTCTAATGAGAGAGACAACGTGTACAGATACACATACATATGAGAGAAATAAAGAGTGGTTCTTGTTTTCAGATAAGACTGAGTACAATAGAGGCTTATGGGGGAAGAGGAGGGGAATGAATTTGGTTTGAAATGGGATTTCATTGGCTGTATATGGAATAGGAAGAGTGTGAAGTAATCAGGTTGCACCAGGGCTTGGGAACCCTGACTGGGCACTGTAACCTGGTGTGAGAAAAACTATAGAGCAGGGCCTTGACTTGGTGCTAGTCTGACTACCCACATACATGCTCTCTCTGTCTCCCAATGCAGCATATATTTTCAGTGATGTGTTAAAAAAGTCATGAAATTATTTTTTGAAAATTTTTTTGAAATTTTTGAAAATCAATCATGAAAAGATATAAGATTCCATCTTGTATTGTATACAAGGGAACAACAATAGATGTGGAATTTGTTTACTCAGGTCAGTGGTTGGGGGAAGGGAGGGAAGGAGACAGAGAGATGCAGAGAGACAGAGATAGAGATAGAGAGGCAGACAGAGACAAAGAGACACAGAGAGGAAGGACAGGGAGAGAAACACAAAGATAAAGACATAGAGATAGAGGAAGGATAGATAGACATGGGGGGAGACAGAGATAGAAAGAGAGAGATAGAGAGAGACAGAGACAGAACAATTGAAATAGCGTAGACAATTCCTCCCACCATTCCACTTGAGTGAAAAATCCAGGGAGACTTGAGATAGTCCATATGGCTGATATTGTCTTAGCCCTCTCAATTCCCAAGTAGCTCTCACAGTGTGAATACTTCATAGACTGAGTGTGATTCCAAAGTCGCTGCTTCATCATTCCTATTAATTGTCCATTCGTTCTTACAAGTTGGTAGGAGTAAAGATAGGGAGAGCCCTAATTGTCTTTCCTAGCCTTCCTGGCAGCCAGAAGACCCCTGCTCTGTTTGTTTTGACTTCTCTGCATTCTCTCCTGCCCCATAGTAACTCAGGAAGATAACATAGTTATACTGTGTTGGAATCACCTTCTAATATAATTTGGTGTGTAAAGCCTTTTCAAGAGTATTTTCCCCTCCCATCATCAGTTTGCCAGCCCAGTCTTTAGTTGTTTTTCTTTTTTTTATTTGCATAAAATAGAAAAGAGTGATTTCCCTCTGTTATCTCCAACTTACCCCATCTATATCTTCTTTTTTATTTTTTAGCCTGTAATTGTTTGCACAATATCTCTTTTGTTATAATGTGAACTCCTTAAAGGTAGAAATTGTTTTTGTCTTTCTGTGTATCACCAGAGCTTAGCACAGTGCCTGGCACATAGAAAGAGCTTTGTAAAGGTTTGTTAATTAGGAACAACTTCTGATTCCCACTTCTCTCCTGATTAATAACTTAGTTTGGTGTAATGTGTGTGTGTGTGTGTGTGTGTGTGTGTGTGTGTAACAAGATTATTTCTTTATTTTGTGGTTGTTGTTCGTCCTTCCCTCCTGAAGATGACTATGACATCAGGGAGGTGAGGCTATTCTCTGCCTCATTTCTTACCTAGCCTTAGTCACTGAATGGGTGTTGCCTCAGTCAAAATGAAACCTGTTTATTTATTTTACATACATCCATAACCGTACCCACACCCATCAATATATATGCATTATATATTATTAATTAATTATAGCAATATTATTATGAATATATAATATAGATTGTATAGTATATATAATCATTATTAATTATAATTTTATTATATTTATATTATAAATTATAATAAATATGATGTGATATGACATGACATGACAGCATTAGAAAGATATAACTAACAGGAATTTTTTAAGTTTTTGTTGTTTTAAATAAAGCCATATCTTCTCTTAAAGTATCCTCCAAGTAGTTTCCCCTTTAAAGATGGACTGTTTCATTTTTTCTTTGTATCTCTAGTACCTCTCACAGAGCGCAGCCTATAATAGGTACTTAATAATTTTTAAATGAATTGAGTTATTCCACATTTCTATGCTATTTTTTAGGACAACAGATTATTAATAACATCTATGCAACAATGAACTCAAACCTTTGAAACCATTATTTCCATATTTGCAGAAGTAAAAAGAAAGGAAGAAAAAAAATAGAAAATAACTGGCTTTAGTTTAAAAAAAAATTGGTAGTTTCATGTCTGTTCATCAGAGGCAGCATTTCATATAGCACTGTGCATGAAATAGATACTTCACACATGAATGGTAAATGAAAGAAGCTGATGGAGATAGCTCAAAAAGGAAAAAAAAAATAGATTCTGACAGTTCTTTTGGGATTTTGATTTATGTCTGTTGAGGAGCCATTTGGCATATGAGACCAAACCTCTGAACAGTTCTGTACTTAATTCCAGGAAACCCTGACTTAGAAGATATCAATTCTTGGAGAAGGAAACTGAAAAGACATTGGTAGCTGTCAGTAAAACTTGGCTAAAGACCCTGTCACTCCAACCCTTAACATGGGCATGTTTTTGGAATTCCTTCACTTATGGACCAGTCTTGTTGGTGGGCATTAGGGGCACAGGTGGTCACCATAACATCTCTTATATCCAGAGATGTGCTGGAGCTAGTTCATACTAGATCTTAAGAGCTGATTGTTAAAATTTCAGTGTGAATGCTTACACCTTGGAAATAAGCAAATGCCAAAATCAGGGCTTGATTTCTTGTTTTGTTGTTTGTCTAGATATAAGAAAGTGAGGAAGAAAATGTTTATGATGAAGATTAAAGTGTGCCATGCATATTTTTTTCAGAGAACCTGTTATTAATCATTTACCGGCACATCCCTGCCTATAATTATCCTTGTCTCTCCATTCACTTGGGTTGTCATAACCTCTTGCCTGGACTACTGCAATTGTCTCCTACTTGGTATTTCTGTTTCAAGTCTCTCCCCTTTCCTCCACACAGCTGTCAAATAGATATTCCTAAATGTCAGGTCACATACTATTCTCCTGTTCAAGAAGTTTCAGTGGGTCCCTATTTCTCATAGGATGAAGCAGAGATTCTTCTGTCTGGCTTTTAAAACTCTTATCAATCTGTCTGTAATCTATCTTTCTAGACAAAGGGTTCTTCACTTGCTATCCATAAAGTAGTTTTTAAAAAAGATATTTTAATAAATATATTTAAATATATAATTATATATAAATACATAATTTGTTTCCTTTGAAATCCTATGTATTTTATTTTATATAATTAAAATATTATTTTGAGAAGGGGTCCATCAGCTACACTAGATTTTCTGGTTCTAAAAATCCCTGGTCTAAGTAGATTTCACATTCCTCCTACTCTTAACTTACGTTACAATAAAATTGTCCTTCTTGTTCTTCAGCACACATAGTATTCCCTCTCTCATCCCCATTCCTTTGTGAAGCATGTCCCCTATGCTTTCAGTGTATCCCTTCTTCACCTCCAAATATCTCCATCTTGCTTTTGTTTGTTTTGTTTTAATTCATTTTTTATTTATAACATTCTTTTCATTTTAAATTTTGAGTTCCAAATTCTCTCTTTATCTACCATCCTCTCCCCATCCACTGAGAAGGCAAGCAATATAATGTCAATTATATATATATATATATGAAATCATGCAAAACATGTTTCATATTAGTTGTGTATTTGTAAATATATAAGAAAAATAAAACAAAAAAATTATACTTCAATTTGAACTCAGGGTTTATCAGGTCTCTCTCTGGGGGGGATAGCATTTTTCATTATGAGTCCTTTGGAATTGTCTTAGGTTATTGTATTGATCAGAGTAGTCAAGTCTTTCACAGCTGATGATCATTACAACATTGATGTTACCAAGCACAATGCTCTCCCTGTTCTTCTCACTTCACTTTGTATCAGTTCACATAGGCCCTGCCATGTTTTTCTGAAATCACCCCATCCTCATCCCCTTGTAAGTTTTTACAGACCAATAGTACTCCATCACAATGCCACAACTTGTTCAGCCATTCCTCAATTGATAAGCATCAAATTGATTTCTAATTCTATAAAAAAAGCTGCCATAAATATTTTTGTACATATAGGTCTTTTCCATTTTTCTTTGATCTCTTTGGGATACAGACCTAGTAGTGGTATTGCTGGATCACAAGGTATGCACAGTTTTATAGCCTTTTGGGCTTCATTCCAAATTATTCTCCAGAATGGTTGGAAGAATTCACTACTCCATCAGCAGTTCATTAGTGTATCTATTTTTCCTTCATTGCCTCCAGCATCTATAATTTCTGATAGGTATGAAATGGTATCTCAGAGTTGTTTTAATTTGTCTTTCTCTAATAAATAGTGATTTGGAGTATTTTTCTTATGATTACAAGATAGCTTTGATTTCTTTTATATTTCATATATATTATATTATATTTCAATTTATATTCTTTGGCCATTTTTCTATTTGAGAATGGCTTTTATTTTTACAAATTTGAATCTGTTCTATACTCAGCATATATTTAAGAAATGAGGTCTTTATCAGAGAAAATGGCTGTAAAATTTTTTGATAATATTTCATTATTTATGGCATCATTTTAGCATAATATAATTTTGCCTATTATCTCTTTTAATTGGGTCAGTTTTTGCTTTTACTTTGTCTGAGATCATGTTTGGTACCCCTGCCTTTTGTACTTCAGCTGAAATATATTAGATTCTGTTCCAGCCCTTTATTTTAACTCTATGTGTGTCTTTATATATCAGGTGTGTCTCTTGTAAACAACATATTGTTGGATTTAGTTTCAAATCTATTCTGCTATCTGCTTCCATATTTTATGGATGAGTTCATCCCATTTATATTCACAGTTATGATTAGTAACTGTATATTTCTCTCACATTTTATTCTGTTTATCTCTCTCTCTCTCTCTCTCTCTGTCTCTCCTGTCTCTCCTTAAAAGTCTATTTTGGTTCTAACAACTACCTACTTTAATCTTCTTTCCCTTTTATTATCCCTCATTTTCTCTTATCCTCTGTCCCTCCTATTTTTCTACTTAGTTTTTTGTTTTCTTTGCCTTCTGAAATATCAGACTTCAAGTCATCTGTTCCTTTAACACGGAAGTCGCTAAATCTTGTGTGATCCTGACTGTGCCTCCACAATAATTGAATTGTTTCTTTCTGGATGTTTGCAATATTTTCTCTTTGATCTGGGACCTCTGGAATTTAGCTATAATAGTCCTGGCAGTTTTCATTTTGGGGATCTGTTTCAGGAGGTGATTTGTGCATTCTTTTAATTTCTATTTTATCCTCTGAATCTAAGATCAGGGTAGTTTTCCTTGATAACTTCTTGAAAGATGATGTCTAGGCCCTTTTGTTGATCATGGCTTTCAGGTGGTACAATAGTTGTGTAATTATTTCTCCTTGATCTATTTTCCAGGTAGGTTTTTTTTTTCAATGAGGTATTTCACATTTTCTTCTATTTTTCTTTTTTATTTGTTTGACATTGTTTTGACATTTCTTGATGTCTCATGGAGTCATTAGCTTCCATTTGCCCAATTCTAATTTTTAAGGAATTATTTTCTTCAGTGACATTTTTGGATATCTTTTTTCATTTGGCCGATTCTGCTTTTTAAGGAGCTCTCCTTTGTGGATTTTTGTGACTTTTTCTTTTATTTTTGCCATTAAGCCTCTTTTTACCAAGCAATTAATTCTCTTTTTATAATTTTCTTACACCACTCTCATATCTTTTCCCAATTTTTACTCTATCACTCTTATCTCTTTCTTTAACTCTTCCAGGACTTCTTGTTTTGCTTGGGTTCAATTAGCATTTTTTGAGTTTTTTTGGTAGCTATTTTCATACTGTTGTCTTCTTCTGAGTTTATGTCTTGGTTTTCTCTGCCACCATAGTAGATTTTTAAGATTTTTGATTTAAGGTGTTATTTTAAATTTTTTTGGAAGGGAATGTTGGGAGAATACAAGTGGATGGTTGCCCCTAATCCACCATCTTCGCTCTATGTACCCCCCCATCTTTCTTTAAAACTCTTTCCAGGCCATCTCTGACACCAAGGTCTTTCCTGATCCCCAGTTGTCATTGTTCTTGCCCTCCTGAAAATTGTTTTGCAAACATTTTCTATTGACTTGTCTCTGTATATGCTGTTCCTATCCCCCTCCCCTCCCTAATAGAATATAACCTACTTGAGGAAAAGAACTATTTTTTAAAATTTTTATTTATTTTAGTTTTAATGTATGGAATTAAATAAGCATAATATAACAGTATAATGAAAAAAAGATGATTGCATATAAACTGCAAATCATTCTGTACATACTTCTGGTTACCAGTTCTTTCTCTGATGCAGATAGCATCTCTTTTTATATGTCCTTTGTAGTTGATTTCGGTATTTATAATAGTCAAAATGACTTATTCACTCAGTCATTCTTAAAACAATATTGCTGTTACTATATGCAATATACTCTTGGTTCTGCTTATTTCATTCTTCATTATTTTGTGCAAGTATATCCGTGTTTATCTAAGATCATCGAGCTCATCATTTCTTATAGCACAGTAATATTCCATCACAATCATATACCACAACTTGTTTAATCATTCCCCAACTGAAGGACTTCCCTGTGATTCCAAATTCTTTGCCACCACAAAGAGAGCTGCTATAAATATTTTAGAACATAGAGATTCTTTTCCTTTTTCCCTAATCATTTTGGAAGTAGACCTAGCAGGGGTATTACTGGGTCAAAGGGTATAGGCCATTTAATAACTCTTTGGGCATAATTCCAGATTGCTCTCCAAAATGGCTGGATTAGTTCCCAATTCCAGCAACAATGAATTAATGTCCCACTTTTTCCACATCCCTTCCAGCATTTGTTGCTTTCCCCTTTGATCATTTTAGCCAATCAGATAGCTGTAAAATGATATCTCAAGGTTGTTTTAATTTGCATTTCTTTAATCAATAATGATTTAGAACATTTTTTCATAAATTATTTTTATTTCTTTATCTAAAAACTGTCTGTTCATGTCATTTGACTATTATCAATTGGGGAATGACTTGTATTGTTATAGATTTTACAAAGTTCTTCATATATTTGAGATATGATAACTTTATCTGAGAAACTGAGAAATTCCCCCTTCCCAAATTTTCTGATTTCCTTCTGATCTTGGCTACATTTGTTTTATTTGTATAAAAACCTTTTAAATTTAATGTAATCAAAATTATGCATTTTATGCCTCACTCTACTCTCTCTTGTTTATTTATAAATTGTTCACCTATGCATAACTCTGATGATATGTAACATGTTCTTCAAATTTTCTTATAATATCTCTCTTTCTATCATATAGGTCATGTATCCATTTTGACCTTATCTTAGTAAATGGTGGAAGTTATTGGTTTACGAGCAATTTTTGTTATGCTGCTTTCTAGTTTTTCCAATAATTTTTACCAAATGATGAGTTCTTATCCCAAAATCTTAAGTCTTTATACTTGCCAAATACAAGATTACTATTGTATATCTTTTCCATTGAGCTACTTTTCTATTTCTTAGCCAGGACCAGGTAGTTTTGATAATAACTGCCTCATAATATAGTTTATGATCTGGTACTGCTAACCTCCTTTATTTACATTTTTTTATCAGTTCCTTTGATAATAAACTGCTTACTTTTTGTCTCTGTATTTCCAGTATATAGCACATGCCTAGTGCATAGCTGATGTTTAACAAATTCCTGTTAATTAAATTTAAATTCAACTAGTCAATACATTTTTTAAGTGTTCATTATGTATCAAGCACTGTACTAGGCACTGGGGTTACAAAGACAAAAACAGAAAATGGCTCCAGCCCTCAAGCCACTTTTGGGTGGAACAAGAGTTAAACTAATGTTGGTTGCAGCCAAGAATCACAGAAGATGGTGGTGGGGGTGGGAGTGGTAAGGATGAAGGGATAGGTGGAATTTCTTGATAATCTATTCTGGGTTTCTCTACTACAGTACACTGCATTTGTTTTGTCTACTGTCATTCTCTCTTTGGAAAAATAAGCTATAATGTATGGGGTGGACTAATGATATCTGCCAGCTTAGTTAAAATGCGCTCATTAAGTCTCTAGTTACTTGGGAAAAAATAATTCTAGGCACCCAAACTCATTAAAAGAAAAAGAAAATGAGCTCAGTTGACGTGAAGATCAAATGTTTGGGTACTCTTCTACCAGCCTGGCACTCAGGATGCCAAGGAAACCTGGTGCATTTTGCAAACAACGCCTAGGCATTTTGACACAAGAATCTATGTCAGATGAAATTAAGCAGGAACTATCCCAATACATTTGATTGAAATTCTTCACATTAAGGTAAAATCACTTCTTGGCTCTTCTTACAGCTCATTAAAGTTGAAACAAATTTATCTAAATTTAATGCGCCTTTAATGAATACATAAATGAACAATTCTGGGAAAGGAGGTCTAGTATAATCTGCCTCCTTAGGTAACATTTTTATTGACACTGAATATTCCTGTCTCCCCTTCTTTTTATTATTTTTTTTTAAATAACAGCTAGAACACTGTTGCCCTTTCATTTTGAATTATCACTGTTTCCTCCATTCAGATCAAATGAATATCACTTAACTAGCTGGGTGATCATGGGCTAATTAATCAACTTCTATAGGTCTCAGTTTCCTTATTAGTAAAATGGGGACATCAATGCTTGCACCATCCACTTTATGGGATTATGAGTAAGTATATTGTAAACTTTAAAGCATTACATTAAAATAATTACTATGAATAGGAATACCAATCTTAAAATGATATATTTAAAATATTTTATATTACTGGAATATTGTGAAAGAAGTTCGTTAACTTTAAATAAAAGTGACATTAATAATATTGCTATAATTATTAATAAACTTAAAATTTTAATTAAAATAATCTAATTTAATGGTTTCTAAATGATTCTTAATAAATACTTATAATAATTCACGTTAATTCATACTTGAGATTTCTTTGTTATAGGGAACTCTCAGATGAACAAACTTCCTCTGTCACTGCACGTTTCCATAGCTTGTAGTGTCACAGGGTTACCTAGACCACAGAGAAGTTAAATGACCTTCCCAGAATTACACAACCAGTATTTGACAGAGGCAGGACTTAGGCAGCTAAGATGGCACAGTAGATAGAGTGCTGAACTTGGAGTCAGGAAGACTCATCTTCCAAAGTTCAAATCTGGCTCAGATACTTACTAGATGTGTGACCCTATGCAAGTCACTTAATCCTATTTGCCTCAGTTTCCTTATCTGTAAAATGAGCTGGAGAAGGAAATCGCAAACCACTCCAATATCTTTGCCAAGAAAACCCCATTTGGGGTCACAAAGAGTCAGATGTGACTGAAAATAACTGAAAAGGACTTGAACATAGAACTTCCAGACTCTGAGGCTATCTTTCTTGCCACTACATTATACTGCCTCCCTATTATTAATAACAATAGGGATCTGCTTAATCATAGTAGTGACACTAATTATTAATGGAATTATTAAGTCATATCTATTTAAGATTTTAACACAATTTCTTCACAATAATCCGACAGCATTGTTGTTATTTTTATTAGTAGTTGTGGTATTGTTGCTGATATCATTTTGAGAAGGGCCTTTTTCATAATGCAGACACCCTTTATTTCTTCCGGTGGTTCAGTAGGAATATTCCTGATTTTGAATCTCAACTTGGCTACTTATTGCCTGTATGTGTTTAAGTAACTTTTCCTCTGTCACTCTCAGTTTTTTCATCTATGAAATATGTAATTAGATGAGATACATAAATCATTCTTCTAGTCAACATTTATTAAGTGCCTACTATATGCCAGGCACTATGTAAATGACCTTTAAATTCCTTTTCAGCTCTAAAAGCTCTGATTCTAAGACTGGCAATGAACTAGACACCAAGCATAGCAGAGCAGTTAAATTTATAATCTATATCTTATGCTTGGCTGACAGGCCAAGCCGTTTAAGTTGTGTTTTAGGTAGTCTCTGCTGGGATGTTACTGAAGGATTTGTCCCCCAGTTGTATTTGTTTTCGAAGTCAAGACAAGAAGCATTTGTTAAGTGGCTCCTATGTGCCAGGCAGAGTCCTAAGCAATAAACAAACAAACGAAGAACCCCAATACCTAATTTCAAGGAACTTATACTTGACAGATACATCTTGGAATGGATTCTTCTTCTAAAATGGTTGGGCCTAGATGCCCTCAGAAGTCCCTAACAACTCTGAGATTTGATGGTTGTGATTCTAAAAAGAGTGCTGGTGCTGTTTGGTAGAGCAGTATTGTCATTTCCTTTGTGCCAAGAATCCCCTTAGTAAGACATGGAAAGCAGTGCTAACTCCTCAAGGTCAATGGAGGAGTATTCCTAGGGTAGTTATGGGCCAGTTCTTGAAAGCCTCAAAGTTGGGTTTGTCTTCTGAGGGTAGCACTGGGGAACTGCCCATGGGACTTTGACAAGCTTTTTGTTTTAAAGGGTTATGTATTATCTATAAATCTCTGAAAGAAAACAAAATGAAAATATCCAATGAAGAACATGAGATTATTTTTAGTATGTTCTGTCATGTAAATTACAGCTCTAGTTTGTTAGAGGTGGGTAAAGTACCTGCTACCTTTTATTTAAAAAAGAATGGTATTTACCCACCATTATATCTTATTTACCTGTTGACTACAATTAATTGCCTCTCATTTTCTTTAATTCTTAATTTTTAATGAACTTACTGTCTTTCCATTTCAGTAACAGTATCTTCTTTAGTTAAAGCTCAGTGTTGACAGATTTTTCTGTTATTCCTTTTTTGTTTATTTAAACAATACTGTTTCCCTCAGAAGATCTGCCTGAAAACCCTAACAAATTGTACCTGTAAAGTATTTAACACTAAATTGTTTTTGGTGCTGTAAGCATTTACTTTGCATTTTAATTTGCCAAAACTTCCCTTTTATTAGTCATTAGTGATTTTTGAATGAAAATGATGCTTTATCTGTGCTAGAAAGCTTAACTATTCAAATGAAATCTTGCTTTTCCCTTACAGCAATAGCACCCCACCATAATAAAGTCTGCACTAGATATTTACTAGAATTCATATTTCAGCGCTTTACTGGATCTCACTGATGGAGGGCAAAGAGCAACTCATCCATGTTTTGTCATCTGGTCATGACATGACCTCCTGTGATTCTCCATAGAAAATCCACTCATGACTGGAAGACTTCCTGGAAGACCTTTGACATTCCCTGGGTACCAGTAAAACATTTGTGTTTATTTGATATCCTTTCTGCTAGTCACATAGTTGGCCCACCTCCCTTTCTGAGGATGAATTTACTTCATATATTTTATCTTACTTTTTGGATAAACATTGTCATTGTCACTTTGCTACATGCCATTTTCACCCTCCATATATCATTTCATCATTCCTATTCCTATTTTTTGGAGATTTGGAGATTGGGGGTTCATAGGGCATTTCTGGGAGAGTTATTTGTCAGGTAAGGATGAGGATCATGGTTTTAGAGCTGGAAAAGACCTAGAAAGATCATTGAGGCTCAGAGAGGTCAGTTGATTTGCCCAGGGTCACACACTACTGTAGCTCTGAGACAAGTCTTCCAAACTCTGAGCCCAATATCTTCTCCATTATACCACACTTTCTCCAGAAATAGAAACTGTCTATGTCTTTGAGAGTGAGAAAACACCAAGAACGACCTTACAGACCTGGTGATAAATTAGTCAGCAGACATTTATTAGATACCTCCTATGGGCCAGAGCAGGCAAACATATAAGCACAACTTGCTTGTTACTAGTTGTATATGTATGTGTATGTATATACGTGCATGTATATAGTATGTACATATATATGTATATGCACATGCACCATGTATAGATACATATATGGTTTATAGATGTGGTTTTATATGTAATGTTTTAAATATGTATATTTTAAGGCAGATAAATGCATGTGTGTGTATTTATACATATATGCATGTACACTCACACATGTACATATATATACATGCATATACATGTATACATCATATATAATACCCATAAATGTGTATATTATATATCACATATTTATATGTATATATATTACACACATATGTGTAGAATATGGTATCTGTATACATATTATATTATATATATATATTTATGATTATGTATATATATTCCTTTAAAAGAATTCAAAATAATCTTTTTCTGCTTGAAAGAATGCCTAGGTATGTAGGCATAGTTTCTCCAAAGCTATATTCCTATAGTTTTTGCCAGCAGATTTTTATTTCAGGAAAGAACATAAGTAGAATCTCTTTATTGAAATGAAGCTTTAAACATAACCACCAGGAAGTGTTTTAGCATCTTAGTGTTAAAAAAACTAGTCATGGAGTTTTTCATGTTGTTGTTGTTGGTTTTCCTATGAGACTTGTCATTCCTCTGTCCTTTCCTTACGTGCATGCTATTTTCTACCTCATTTCTAAAGTCAGTTTCTTCCTCTTCCCTCTTCCCTCCAGGAAGGTGCTACGGAAGGTCACACAGACATATTCTAGCTGAGACTTTCTTTGCAATTCGAGAGTTTGAAGTAAGCTAGAGATGCATCTGAATTACTTCAGGTCATTGCTAACCTTCTCTATGAGTAAGGCAGCAATCAAAAGCCTGTGGTGGTAATCACTTCTATCACCAGCCTTTAGCATGATTAGTTATGATGGGCTGTTATTTTCTTTTCAGTCTCATGGCATGTGAGGCCAATTGGAAGGGGATGGTAATGAGGCCAAGGTCACTCTTGTCCTCATATTAGTCAAGAGCTTTGATCATTCCTGGTTCATGAACTGGAGTTTTGGCTCCAGATTATTGTCTTCTTAGTAGGTTCTCTCAGTCCCGATGATAACCAGCAAGAGAATGGCATTGGGTTTATTCATGGTAATGGCAAGAGAAAGCAATGGCTTCCCATATTGGTGGCAAATCTTAGTGCAAGTGGGTTTATGAACTGAAACTTCAAAAAAGCATAGTCCTTATTTCTGTTTTTTTATTGCTAATTCTCAGTGCTTTCTTTCTGTACTCAATGGCCCCCAAGTCACAGAAAAACAGTACTTTATGATGTAAGGATTTGATACAGCTCATTTGCTATTGGATGGGCACCCCATGAAGGCAAAGGGTGGGTATACTCAACTTTGTGGACCTTTTAAAATATCTTGTAGTTATTTTTGATGGGCGTCTTCCATGCCTGTTCTCTTTCTTTTCTTCCAGTCATGGGCCCTCCAACTTGATTAGAAACTTTCAGTCAACACATGGGCCATGTCTCTTCTGTGTATGCCTCATTAACTTGAGTTTGAATACAGGCTTTGCTCCTATATTCATCTGTGTGATCTTTAGGCAAGCCCCTGAACCACCCTGGGCTTTGGTATTCTCATCTGTGAAATGAGAGGATTGAATTTTATGACTTCTGAGGTCCCTTCTAGTTCTAAAGATATGGTCCAATGAAAACCATCTACAAATATACCTGTGAGTTCCTGTGGAAATCCCACTTGGTGGATGGTCCTAACAAAAGTCTTCCCTACCTGATGGTGCTCATCAAGAGCATCTTGTCTGTCTTCTCATCACCAGTAGTTAGCACAATATCTAGCATTCAGTAGACATCTTACTTTCTATAAGAAAAGAAGGGAATGAGTATTTCTTAAGCATGGAGGCTGAAAGTGGATTCATGCCTGAAAGGAGAGCACATACTGGAATAGAGCAGCCAGACAGAGGACTGCCTCAGATAGGAAGGTACCACCCAGTGTCCTGTGATCTGGGATGAAATCTCAGCTTCCCTCCCCTCATTATGTCTCTGCTAGAGCCCAGGCATGTATTCTTCAATGTTCAGAGAACATTCTAAGCAAGGAAGGAGTTTTTATTTTCTTTAAAAAAAGATAGAATTTTCAAAATGTTTCTTTGAGCAATTTAAACTGATTACATAAGATATTCTAAAATGAACCTGGAAAAGACCAGATTGAAGTTGCTCAACCTTAAAAATAAAAACTTTCTTTAAAGAAATACTCTGAATGTATTTTGTGCTTGATCTTGAGACACATGTCTTTAAAAGTGTTTTATGGTATTTTGTAGGCGCCAAACAGTCATCTATTTTAGTTTGGTTCTTTCACCACAACCTCTGCCAGCATATTCTAAGATAAACACCATCAATAATTTATTTCTAAGATTGTCAAGAGGGGAAAAAGCATTGAGTACCTACTATGTGTCTGACATTGTTCTAAGCTCTCTAGCAGATCCAAAAGAAACTTAAGTTATTATTCCTGCTCTTGGGAGAACATATCAGCTGAGGTTTTTATACTAACAAAATTCTATAACTAAGATGTGGCAAACCAGACTTTGCTACCAGGGTGCCACATCAGAACAGGATGTTGCTTCCTCTTCTAGGCCTCCCCCACCCACCCACCCAAGCTCCTGGAGCCTTTCTAGAAGCCTGAATCCCTTCTACTCACCCCACCCCACCCGACTCCATCTCACCCCAACCCACCCAAGACTTAATGGCCCAATTATCTTCTTTCCTAGCTTGACTGTTCCTACAGACTATACGCTGTGCCTTAATCCCCTTGCCTCAGCTATTTTCACCCCAGAAGAAAAAATTCCTACTTGGGCTTTGAACAAAGAGGTATCAGTCTTTTTCTTTTGTAGTTAGAAACACATCTGTTCTAATGCCTGGATTGTTAAATATAGTGCCTCATCACGGAGGAGATGGGAATACAGAAATGAAAGCCCAGGATCTGTTCATTATCCATCTCTGGCCTGTTCACATTTGCTAGTCTAGTTGTTTTACATCCCAAGGAGTTCTGTTTCATATACTGTAAGGGAAAGTCATTTTCAAGGACATAGAACCCACAATGGGCTGAGATTTGGACTCTTGGAAGAAAGATCCACATTGATAAGATTCTAGAGGCTTTGAAGCATTGAAGTCTTCACACATGCATGCATAGGCACACACACACACACACACACACACACACACA
This sequence comes from Vombatus ursinus, assembly GCF_900497805.2. Lineage (NCBI taxonomy): Eukaryota > Metazoa > Chordata > Mammalia > Diprotodontia > Vombatidae > Vombatus > Vombatus ursinus. The sequence goes on along the minus strand of NW_020954652.1, from coordinate 3,660,616 downwards.
CACACACACACCCCACATACATCCCAAAGATAACACTGCTCTGCCTCCAACCTGTTTAAAAAGAAATTAAAAAAGAAATGTCTCCCTTGAGGCATTCATTTGCTTTTATTTTCAGCTTCATAACAAAAGCAAGCACGGTCTTGAGTTTCAGAAGGAACCTGAGATGGCTCGTTGTGAATCTCAGCTGGCCATTCAGCTCAAAACTGCCTAAAAGCCAAATTAATATGTGCCAGAGGCATATGAAATATTAAATTGTTGTACCTGAGTTATTGACTCATGATATAAGGGGACATGACCATAATGACAGGAAAACTACTTTATTTTTCTATAATGAAATATTTAAAAAATATTTTCATTAGAGCTCTTTCAAACTGGTCCCAACTTATCTTTACAGCCTTATTATACACTCTCCTGCTCATACCCTTTGGTATAGCCAAATATGTTCCTCATATATGACATTTCATTTTTTATCTCTATGACTTTGTCTCCTATGCTTGGAATACACTCGTTCCTCAAACTTGCCACATGGAATCCTGTGTTTTCTTCAAAACTCAATTCAAACTCCACTGTCTAGATTGCTGGTCCACTCATCTGCTCTCATAACTCCTCCCCAACCTAATATATTTATTTTGTATATACTTACTTACATATTTACATGTTATTTCCCCCAAATAGAATGTAAACTCCTTGAGGACAGGAGCTGTTTCATATTAGTTTTTGTATCACCAGCATTTAGCATAGTGCCTGACATATAGTAGGTATTTAATAAATACTTATTAATTTATTGAATTATCATATTTGTTTTGATGCATATCCTGAGTGGAAATCTTTCCTATCCCCCTTGTTGTTCATTCTGTTTTCCTCCTAAAGTTTTCTATTTCTTGTTATTGTTCAGTTGTTTCAGTTACGTCCGACTCTTTGTGACCCTGTTTGGGTTTTTCTTGGCTAAGATATTAGAGTGGTTTGCCATTTCCTTTTCCAACTCATTTTACAGATAAGAAAATTGAGGCAAACAGGGTTAAGTGACTTGCTCAGGGTCACCTAGCTAGGAAGTGTCTGAGGCTGGATTTGAACTCAGGAAGATGGAGTCTTTTTGACTCCAGGCCCAGAGCTCTATCCATTGAACCACCTAGCTGCCCAATTTTCTGTTTATTGATGTAGGAATTTTGTATGCGTCTCCTATCACTAGAATACCAACTTTCTTCTTCTTCTTCTTCTTCTTCTTCTTCTTCTTCTTCTTCTTCTTTCTTCTTCTTCTTCTTCTTCTTCTTCTTCTTCTTCTTTCTTCTTCTTCTTCTTCTTCTTCTTCTTTCTGTATCACTAGCATCTATCTTAAGCCCCAAGCAAAACAGGTATTTATTCAAACTAAAAAGCATCTATGTGTCAGGAACTCTGTGAAATATAAGGATACAAAGATAATTACAACAGTCCTTACACTCAGAGGGCTTATATTCTAAAGGAGGTAGAAAACAGCATATAGAGTTAAAAGAAAAAAGGTTAAGTTTCACAGCTAATAAACAGGCTCCAAATCAGATCTGTCTAAGCCCATTGTTCTTTCTATTGTATCTGGAAGAAAGAAAAAAAAGTAGGAATACCCTAGGAATAAATGTAGGATTCCCATATTATGATATGCCTAAAAGAATACAACTGAAACACAGAATGCCAATTTTCCTGTTTCTCAAAAAAGTGAATATTAAATTAGATTTCTTGGTTATTGAATTGAAATGAATTCTTTCAAAACTCTGAGAGCAGATATTATTCCCATTTTATAGATGAGAAAACTAAGGTTCACAAAGTAACTGTGACTCACCCAGGATCACATAGATAATAAGTGATCTTTTGAGTCCAGAATTATTTTTACTACACCAGGAAGATGGGGGGGGGGGCAGTAAAAATAGAAGGGGAAGAAGAGTATATATTTACCGGGATGAAAATGTAGAAAAGATGTAAGAGATTTTCCCTTTATTAATTACATCCCTAAAAAAATGTCCCTGGAATTTAGACATTTAATTTTTCTTCTTTGATTTTCAAGAAATGAGACAGTTTTTAGGGGGAAAAGTGACATCATTCATGTATTTTGCTATACATTTTAGGCTCTTACCTTTGCATCACGATGGCTTAAAGTATGAATCCAGTATTGCAGACTCAATCAGTTCATGGACCCATAGGAAAAAAAAAGTAAATATAAAAACAAATCTGGATGATTTCTTTGCTTAAATCACAAACTGATCTAAACTTGAAAATTTATTAATTTTTCCCAGGAACTCTTTCCTTCCCCAGGCCAGTTTTTCAAAACTACTCATCTGCTAAGATGGGCAGAAGTATATAGAAATTGATTACAAATTTGGAAATTAGAGAGAATAACACAGAGACAGACACCTGAGCTGTAAGCTTTCTGCACTGGTGAAAAGAAGCCTAAAAAAATCTCCAGTGAATATGCAACTTTACGTACATCAAAGTTAAGAAATGCAAACTCTAACACTCTGTTACTGACTCCCCCACACCACACATGTTCAGAGTTCAGCATCTAGTAATAACAGTGCTAATGCAAAAAAAAAAATCCACAACATATGTGAAATGTGGGTGAGTGAATGTTGCCATCAGAACCGGGGCTTGCATTTTCAATCTTATCCTTATTTAAATTTGCATTCTTGACAATGGATTGCTTGTTGTCACCTGTCTCTTTCAAAGAGACTTTTAAATGTTATTTTATTTTACTTTACTTTTATAATAGCAAGCCAAAAGGAAAGTCTTTTTATCTTTAGTGAATTCTGAGGGCCAAAAAAAAGTTGTATTCCTTTGCAAAGACTCCAGTCCTTCGCATTTTTTTTCCCCATGGAAATTTCTTCTAGCTAATCACTCTTTCTGTACTGCTCCCTGGTTGCTTTCTATAAAATCATATTTCTAAAGCTATAGGAGCCTTAGAGAACATTCAGCCAAATGCCTTCATTTTATAGTTTCAAGCACAGAGAGATGAAATTATTTGCCCAAGGTCACATAGATAGTAAATATTTGAGGCAGGACTTTCTGAACCCGAATCCAGAGCCCTATTCATTCTGCCAAGCTGACCTCTCTTAGGAGGATAAGGTGGAAGAATTGAAGATGTTTACTACAGAACATGGGACTTGTTGGGGGTGGGAGTAGGTTTGTGACAACTACCTTCAAGGATTTGAAGAACTGTTACATGGAACAGGGATTAGATCTATTCTACTTAGCCCCACAGAAGCAATGCATGGACATTGTAAAGATGCAGATATAGCTAAACTTGAAGTAATGAAAAATGTCCCCACTATTGTACCAATTCCAAAGTGGAATGACCTCTCTCAACAGGTGATGTGTTTCCCATCATGCGAGATGGTCAAGTAAGACTTGTCAGGCATATTGTAGAACAAATACTTATTCAGGGACAGGACTGTATTGCTCCATTGAATCCTTCTACTCTGGAATTCTTATTCCTTGAAAGTTGCTATGGCTGAAAAGGTCTTCACCCAGTAAACAATTGGGTGACGAGACTCTTTGAACTCATCTGGCTTGATCCCTAGACAGTCTACCATTAGGTTTTTATTACAAGATTTTTCAGCTCGGTGGCACCTTGCAAAGCTTGTTCTCTGTTGAGATAGCTTTCTCAAGGGCAATTTCAATGTCATGACAATTTCAAATAAAGAATTTTTACTAAACTTGAGCTAAATCATTTTATAAGGTCCCCAAACAATCTTAGTACAATTTTTGGGCTTTAATAGCTTTGATAATATTTACTAGTTGTTAAAGTTATTGAAGTTTTAATTATTATTTAAAGACTTTTAAAATAATAAGCCTGAAGATCCTAAAACTGCACTGACTGTGGGGATGTCCTACATTACAAAAATACACACAAATAAAATTCATAATCTTTAGTAATTCTTCCTGGGTTCTTTCTGACAGCATAATTTATCCCTATATAGTTAATACTATCTTCCAAAAAAAGTAGTTAAATACAATTAGAGATTCTCATTCAATTGATTCCCATGATAATCAACCACAATAACCATTAAGGTCCTTCTAACTTTAAGATTCCATAATTTTATAAAAAGCTAATTTATTTGTTATTCTAGGCATCTTGATTATTTGGGATAGAAAGGAGGGAGGGAGGATTGATGGCTAGAAAGGAGAGAGGGAGAATAGGAGGGAAGCTGGAAGAAAGGGAGAGAGGAAGTATGGAAATATGGAAGGGAGGATGTATGGGAATGTATGGAAAGGAGGGAGAGAGAGAAGAAGGGAGGAAGGATGGAAAATGAATGAAAAGGAGAGAGGGAGGGAGGACAAGATGGAGGGAGAGAAGAAGGAAGGAAAGATGGATGGAAGGGAGGGAAGAAACAAGCAATTATTAAGCATCTACTATGTACCAAGCAGTATGCTAAGTGACTTGAAAATACTGTCTCATTTGATCCTCCTAACAATGCTGGGAGGTAGGTGCTATTAGTATTCCCATTTTACAGTTGATCAGACTGGGGCAGATAAGTGACTTGTCCAGGGTCACAAAGCTAGTAACTGGCTGAGGCAAGATTTGAACTCAGGTTGTCAGGTATATTTACACCTCAGTCTGACTTGTACTGCAGTATTACTTCTCATACACCATCCTGCCTCCCTAATATGCCCCATGAATCATCAATGAAAAGTTAAAACATATTTAATTTGGTTTTAGTGGTAAGGATACTCTGGAATACTTAAACACCACTGTGATGTGTTGGAAAGCTTCACCAGACTTGTCAAACATGATTACTCCTAAGGAGCAAAGGACAATTTATACTACCAGAAGGAAACTAGGAATTATTACTAGGGATTAAGAAATCTGGCCAAGACCTTTGGGGCACAGCTGGTGTTTTCATTATTGATATTGACTGAAGGCAGAAGATTCAGAAGGGAAAGGCAAATTTGAGAGAAGAGCAGCTGGTTAAGAAATTGGTATCTGAGAACAAAGGTTCCGTGGCTTAAATATATAAATGACCACCTTTTGGCCATGGATTGAATAAAACTGAGGGCTGGTAAAAATATATGTGCTTGAAATCTTGGCGTCCTAATCAAAAGAGCTTTACAATGAAGAGGAATGAGAAGATAAATGTGTATTTAACAAGCTCAAGACCACAGAACAGGGGTTCAAAATGCTTTTTGCATTTCACTAACAACCTAGACAGTCTTGTGAAGCCTATAGAGCCCTTCTCAGAGTAATATTTTTAAATATATAAAATAAAATATATGAGAATACAAATGAGACAAATTTTATTGAAATATACTAATCACTTTTTTAAGTTTGTAGACCCTTATTATAGGGAGTCTCACAGACACAGTCGAAGAGAAAGAACAGAAGAGACACATTGCCATTTACAAGAAAAATGGTCCAAGAAAAGAGCTGGGAGAGATAACTGACAGCTGACTAAATGAATTCTGGATCTCACATGATATCAACAGGCTAGGATGATAGGCCAAATCAAATTAGGTTAAATTAATGGAGATTCACTCAAGTCTTTTATTTGGTTTAAGAAAAATCAACTTAACAATTGTAAGATGGGGGACATGTGACCAGGTAACAGTTTACCTGGAAAAAACAAACCGAAACCAAAACCTAGGGGTTTCAGTGGACTATGGGGACAATGTGTACAAACAATAGAACATAGACAAAAAAAATAAGATCTCAAGCCAAATCTTATACCTTTTCTCTACTGAATTTCTGCCATAAATCCCTTCTGCTTCATTAATATAACCAGCAATCTTCACCCAGAGAATTACAGTAGCTTTCCAGTTGATCTTCTGGCCTCAGGTTTTTCCTCACTCCAATCCATCTTTTATAGTGACCACTGATTTTCCTAAAGTATAGGTCTGCCTGTGTCATAACACCTGTGCTCTCCTACTTAATAAACTCCAATGGCTTCTGATTACCTCTAGCATCAAAGATGAACTATCTTTTTGGCATTTAAAAACTCTTTACAATCTGGCACCTTTTTACTTTTGTAGTCTTTCAGAACACTTGCCTTGACCTCTAGATTTTCTAGGTCTCTCCATATTACCAACTTGGCTATTCATCACATATCACATTCTATTTTTCATCTCTATGTCTTTTAAACTTGCTGTCTCCCATGATAGGTGTGCTCTCTCTTCTCTCTCCTCTCTCTCTCTCTCTCTCTCTCTCTCTCTCTCTCTCTCTCTCTCTCCCCAACTTTTAGTATCGCTGGCTTTGTTTAAGATTCAGGTAAATGTCATCTCCTCTCTGAGACCTCTCCTGGTCTCCCCTGGCTTCTAATGACATCCTCTTTTAGTTTAACTATTCAGTATTTACAAGCAACTATGTGGTACAGTGGATAGAATGTCAGGCTTGAGGTCAGGAAGACTCATCTTCCTGAATTCAAATCTGGCCTCAGATACTTACTAGCTGTGTGACCCTGGGTAAACCATTTCACCCTGTTTACCTCAGTTTCCTCCTCTGTAAAATGAGTTAGAGAAGGAAATGTCAAACCACTCCAGTATCTTTGCCAAGAAAATTCCAAATGGGATCACAAAGAGTTGGAAATGACTGAACAATAACAACTCAATATTTATCTTGTATATACTGATTTCTCTGTTATTTCTCTTGTAAGAATGTAAGCTCTTTGAAGGATGGGATTATTTTTACTTTATCTTCTTTCCACAGAGCTTAATATAGTGCTTTATACATAGTAAGTTTTTTTTTTGGGGGGGTGAGGCAGTTGAGGTTAAGTGACTTGCCCAGAGTCACACAGCTAGTAAGTGTTATGTGTCTGAGGCTGGATTTGAACTCAGGTCCTCCTGACTCCAGGATTGATGCTCTATTCACTGTTCCACCTAGCTGCCCCCAGAGTAAGTTTTTAATAAATAGTTATTATTTGGTTCATTTGTTGGTAGACTGCATCATACTTTTCCTCGGTCAGACTGTATTTGTCACACTTCGCTCATCTCTGGGCTCTATATATTTTAGAAAGGATATTGATAAACTATAATATATCCTGGATGGTAAAGACCAAAAAGACCACATCCAATGAAAATTAGTTATCCAAGGAAAGAGGGGGATTGGGGGGGTTGTTATACGTGTGTTTACATTTTATTTTATTTTTTAGGCAATTGGGGTTAAGTGACTTGCTCAGGGTCACACAGCTAGTAAGTGTCAAGTGTTTGGTGTGAGGTCAGATTTGAACTCAGGTCCTCCTGACTTCAGGGCCAGTGCTCTATCCACCATGCCACCTAGCTGTCCCTGTGTTTATATTTTAGAAGAACTCTCGGTAGAAGAGGGATTAGATTTGATCTTCTTGGATTCAGTAGAAAGACCTAGGAACAATGGGTAGATGATGCAGAGGGAAATTTAGACTTACTGTCAGAAAAATCTTCCTAAAAATAAGAATCATCCAAAGATGGAGTAGCCTTTCTTGGTAGTCAGTGGATACCACCCTCCCTCCCTCACCATACCCTTACTGGCCACCTGTTTGATTATTTTTGGGATCTGTTGACAAAAAAAAAATCTTACTCATTCAGTTTGGCCAGAGATTTCCCTTCCAGCTTTAAGATTTGATGAGATGATTTATTGTATTCTAGTTTTTAGTGGGCTGCTCACCAGAGGTTTTCAAGAAGAATCTCAAAATAAAATTTTCTGGTGTGTTATTACAGAGATTCTTTTGGAGAATAGATAGTCACTGAGTTCCTTTCCAGTTCTAAAAATTCTGTATAAGATTTTATTAATTAAAATCCTCCAAACTCTAATCATTCTGGATAACATAATAATTTGTAAGGGGAGATATTTTTACTGAAGATTTTATATTTCTTTAGGGGTACTTAAAAAAAAGAAAATAAATTCCAGGCCTCTAAGAAACTTTTTAGAAAAGGTCCCTTTAACTATTGTTAAATATAAAATAAACAGATCTTTGGAAGGAAGATGCCTGCTCCTGTCATAGATTTTTCTACAATAAAATAAGTATGAGTTACAATCTTTCTGTTTTGGGTATATCTATGAATCTTGATCACATGGACCAGAACTTATTTTCACTGGGGTTATATGGATGATTTATTTATTTTATTAAAATTCTGTCCATTTATTCTGAAGCCTCTGTTTATACATAGAAAAAATAGGACTATAAAATATTGGAACCAATTCTATAAGCCACCCATAATGTCAATCTTAGTTTTTAAAATTCTCTCCTCACATACCAGGCCCACACATAGAAACTTGTGTGTTTGAAAATTAGCCAGCTCACTTTCATATTGATAGGGGAAAAAAATTCTCAAGTATAAAGAGGAACTTTTTTCTCCTTAGCTTTAAGGGAAAAAAAGAAATTAAAAAAAAAGAAAAATACTGTTTCAGAAATAGTAAATTAAACATAATTGTGTTACTGACCTATTCATTTCTCAACATAGAGAAATTAGATTTGCATTTCTTTTCTTTTCTTTCTCTCTCTCTCTTTTTTTTTGTTTAGCTCCAGAGGAAAGAAGTAGGATCAAAGTTATAAGGAGACAGATTTTTGTTTCATTAAAGGAAGGAACTTTTTAACAATTAAAACTGTCCAGCAAAAAAGAAAAAAGCCTTTTGTTGTATAGTAGATTGTGAGTTTCTTGAGGGCAGGGACTGTCTTTTGCTTCTTTTTTTGTATTCTCACAGCTCCTGGCATGATTTTTGTTGTTTAGTTGTTTCAGTCATTTTCAACTCTTTGTGACCCCAAATGGGCTTTTCTTGGCAAAGGTACTGCAGTGCTTTGCCATTTCCTTATCCAGCTCATTTTACAGAGGAGAAAATTGAGGCAAACAGGGTTAAGTGATTTGCCCAGGTTCATACAGCTAGGAAGTGAAGCCAGATCTGAACTCAAGAAGATGAACCTTCCAGATTCTAGGCCTGGCACTCTGTTCCCTGAGTCCCCTAGCTGCTCCTATCATGGGCTAGCGCAGAGGTTTAAGCACTGTCCATGGGCCATGTGGTTCCCCGAAACTCCCAAATGTGACTCAACCACCTTAAAATGTAATAGAGAAGTGTTCAACAACAACAGTAACAATGTAGAACAACATAGCCAAAGTTAATTTGTGACTTTCCAGGTAAATATGTAGCCCACAGAGATCCGTTTGTATTTGAGTTTGATTCCACTGGTATAGTGGAAGGATATTAGTAGAAGAGTGAGGTTGGCTTGGTTGGAGTTAGAGTTCCATGAATTCATTCAATAAATATGAATTTAGTCTCTTCTATGTGCATGGTACGATTGTGTGACCTTAGGCAAACCGTGAAATTATGGGAGAATTTAAAGCTGAAAGGAATCTTGGAGGACCTTTAGGTTAGCTCCCTCAGTTTGCATAATTTATAAGGGGAGATATATTGTAAGAGGAAACTAAAACCTCAAGAGGTTTTAAATGACTTGCTGCAAATCACCCAATGGCAAAGGAAGGAACCTAACACATGTGACTGTCCTTGATTGCTAATGACCCTCCTAGCTCTAACATTCTGTGCTCCACATGGTAACATTCTAGGATTCATGCTCTTCAAAGAAGTGTTGACTGAAAAAACCAAAGAAGGAAGGGAATATTGGTGAGAACAGAGTGAATATCTCAAAGGAAGAAGCAGAATAGATGATGAAGTGGAAAGACTGGTTTAAGGACAGCCTAGGTGGAATGTAGAGGGGATCAGCCTAGGAATGAGAATTCAGGCTGAAGAAATGAGGACAGGTGGCAGAGTCAAGATGGCAGAGGGAAAGGAGTGACTTGCTGGAGCTCTCCCTTCAAACCCCTCCAAATACCTATAAAAATGGCTCTAAACAAATTCTAAAGCAGCAGAACCCACAAAAAGACAGAGTGAAACAAATTTCCAGCCAAAGACATCCTGGATGGTTGATCAGAAAGTTATATCATGCTGGGAGGGGAGAGGAATGCAGTTCGGTGTGGGCGTGCAGGCTGCAGCGACCCTGGAGCAGGTCTCAGAGGATTGAATCGCAGGCAGCTGTGGCAGATTCCAGACTTCTCAACCCATGAACGCCAAAGACAACTTGGAAGGTCAGTGGGAAAAGTCTGTGACTGCAGTGAGAGGAGCTAGGTCTCAGCCACCCCTGGGGGCCGCGACTGTTTCCTGAACTTCCGGCCCACAGACTGAGAGGAAATCAAATGGCTGATTAGAGGGGGATTGCAGGGATGTCTTTGCCAGGGCTGAGGCAGGAATCTCTTGCTTTACCAGTGCTTGGATCTGGGTCACAGTTCTGAGGGGTGGTCCTGGGGCGAGCAGGAATGCTGGTGTGGTGAAGCTTGTTGTGGCCATGAAGAGAAAACACCTCGCCCCTTATCATAGCACCTTGGAATAACTGAAAACTTTCAGGTCCCTAGAAGTATTTCTGAAAACAGCTGTACAAACCCCCGAAGCTTGGGACAGTACATTCTCCACATTGGAAGCAGACTTTTACCTTAACAAAGAGTTTAAAACTCAAGTAATTGGCCGAGATCATGAGTAAGCAGCACAAAAAGAGTCAGACTATATTATCTTACTTTGGTGACAAAGAAGATCAAAATATACAACCAGAAAAAGACAACGAAGCCAAAGCTCCTACATCCAAAACCTCCAAGAAGAATATGAATCAGTCCCAGGCCTTGGAAGACCTCAAAAGGGATTTTGAGAAGCAAGCTAGAGAAGTAGAGTAAAAACTGAGAATCTTGCAAGAAAATCATGAAAAGCAAGTCGACAGCTTGCTAAAGGAGACCCAAAAAAATACTGAAGAAAATAACACCTTAAAAAATAGCCTAACCCAAATGGCAAAAGATGTCCAAAAAGCCGACAAGGAGAAGAATGCCTTAAAAAACAAAATTGGCCAAATGGAAAAGGAAGTCCAAAAGATTACTGAAGAAAATACTTCCTTAAAAATTAGAATAGAACTATTGGAAGCTAGGGACTTCATGAGAAATCAAGATACTGTAAAACAAATCCAAAAGAATGAAAAATTAGGAAACAATGTGAAATATCTCATTGGAAAAACAACTGACCTGGAAAATAGATACAGGAGAGAGAATTTAAAAATTATTGGACTATCTGAAAGCCATGATCAAAAAAAGAGCCTAGACATCATCTTTCAAGAAATTATCCAGGAAAACTGCCCCGATATTTTAGAACCAGAGGGCAAAATAGAAATTGAAAGAATCCACTGATCACCTCCTGAAAGAGATCCCCAAAGGAAAACTCCTAGGAATATTGTAGCTAAATTCCAGAGTTGCCAGGTCAAGGAGAGAATATTACAAGCAGCCAGAAAGAAACAATTCAAGTATTGTGGAAACACAATCAGGATAACACAAGATTTAGCCGCTTCTACATTAAGGGACCACAGGGCATGGAATATAATATTCTGGAGGGCAAAGGAGATAGGATTACAACCAAGAATCACCTACCCAGCAAAACTGAGTATAATCCTTCAGGGGAAAAAATGGTCATTCAGTGAAATAAAGGACTTTCAGGCATTCTTGATGAAAGACCAGCGCTGAATAGAAAATTTGATTTTCAAATACAAGACTCTAGTGGAACATGAAGAGGGGAGGAGATGGACATTCAACAAAATAGAGGACTTCCATACCTTCCTGATAAAAAGACCAGAGCTTAACAGAATATTTGATCTTCAAATACAAGAGTCCAGACAGACAGAAAAAGGCAAAAGGTACAGAAAGATACAATATGTTGTTAATAAGGGCAAACTGTTTACATCCCTACAAGGGAAGATGACACTTGTAACTTTTGAGAACTGTATTGTTATTACACCATGTTAAAGGGGTATACATAAAGGGGGTGGGTATAAATTGACCTTGATAAAATGATGAAAAAAAATCTAATCAAGTGGTTTAAATGGATCCAAGTAAGTGAATTAATCTGATCTAACTAAGAAAATGTACTGAGAGAATAGGAAAGGAGGAGGCAGAAAAGGGCAAATTACATCACAGGAAAAGGCACAAAACCCTATTACAGCAGAGGGAAAGAAAGGAGGGAGATGAGCATGTTTGAACCTTACTTTTATCAGATTTGACTCAAGAAGGGAATAACATAATCAGTTAGGCATAGAAATCTAACATGCCCTATAGTTAGTAGGAGTGAAAAGGGGAAAGAAAAGGGAGGGGGTTAAGAAAAAGGAGTTGAGACTGAGGGAAGTGGTAGTCAAAAGCAAAACATCAGTGAGTAGGGAAAAGGAGAAAGGAGAAAGAAAAGCATAAATGGGGCAGGGGGGAAAAGATGGAGAGAAAACACAAATAGTAATCATAATTGTGAATGTGATATATAAATGTAATGGAATACTATTGTGCTGTAAGAAATAATGAACAGGCAGACTTCAGATATACCTGGAAAGACTTGTATGGTTTGATGCTGAATGAAGTGAGCAGATCCAGGAAAATGTTGTACATAGTAACAGCCACATTGAGTGATGACTGACTTTGATAGACTTAACCCCTCTTACCAATACAAGGATCTAAGACATCTCCAAAAGCCTCATGATGGAAAATGCTATCCACATCCAAAGAAAGAACTATGGAGTTTGAATGCAGATCAAAGCATAGTATTTGCAATTTTTTCTTCTCTTATGCTTTGTTTTCTCTTTCTGGTGGTTCCTCCTATTAGTTCTAATTCTTACTTACAACATGACTAATGTAAAAATATATTTAATTGGAATGTGTATGTATTTCCATATGTATGCCATCTTAGGGAGGGAGGGAGGGAGGGAGGGGGAGAAAAATTTAAAACTCAAAAGCTTATGGAAGTGGTTGTTGATAAATTAAAATAAATTAATAAAAAAATTAAAGAAAAATAAATGAGGACATACAGCTTCTGTCTTTATTGATAATGGATAATTGGGATTGGGGATTGAGCTTATCATCTGGACCAAATATAAGCTCCTTCAGGGTAGAGATTATTTTTCCATTTTGGTCTTTTTATCTCCAGTGCCTGCTACACATAGTAGGTGTTAATTAATACTTGCTGTTTGATTTATTGAGGGGACATTCTGGGTGGGATGTGTTAGTAAGATGGGAGGGGAACTGCTGAGTTAGCAGAAAAACAATAGAGGGACTAGAAAAGCTAGCTTGAACCAAAGTTCAAATCAAAGGTTTGGAACCAAAGTTCAAAAATGAGGAACTAGAAAAGTGAGTCTAAAACAAAGTTTTAAATGGTAGATAGAACAGTAATATATACACATATACAGTTATACACACACACACACACACACACACACACATACAAGCATAGCGGTGCTCCTGAGCAAGTACAGAAATTAGGCCTATCTCACTCACTACTTTCTTGCCTATTTCCAATGATCTCTTAACTGCAAAATTCAATGGTCTCATGTTATTCCTCTGTCTTCTTAACCTCTGTAGTGTTTAACTCTGTGGTCCACCTTCTCTTCCTGAACGCTCTCTCCTCTCTAGCTTTCTGTGACTCTTCTCTCTCTTGGTTTTCCTGTATCTCTGACGTTACCTTCTTCATCTCTTTTGTTGGATTCAAACTCTATGGCAGAGAGTGCAAATCTGATGGGCCGGCCATGTTGTTCGAATGCAAAATGTACACTTGCCAAAGTGACTATTTTATGGAGAACTCACACAGGGTAAGTATTCACATGGTGGTCAGAAGACCAAGAACAAAGACACTCTCAAGGTCTCTCAACTTTGGAATTGATTTTGTGATATGGGAGATACTGGCACAGGACTGCCCAGCATGGCGTGCTCTCATCAGAGAAGGTGCTATGCTCTATGAGCAAAGCAGAATTGAAGTAGCTCAGAAGAAACATGCGATGTATAAATTTAGAGAATTCACCCCAAATGTTCACATGGACTATTTGTGCCTGACCTGTGGTAGAACATTCTGAGCTCATATTGGTCTGATCAGTCACAGCTGGAAACACTGTAATTTGACTCTAACATAGTGATGTCATTTTAGTCCTCTTTGAGAAAGGACAACAACCAATCACCAACCAGATCTTCAGCCATGTCATGGCCACAAACCATGGCTATCTCCCAAGGTTCTGTTCTAGGCCGCCCTCTCTTTTCTGTCTGTACTCTCTCATTTGGTGATCACATCAGCTCCCACTGTTTCTATTACCATCTCTATGCAGATGATTGCAGTATCTACATTTCTAGCCCCGGGTTCCCTCCTGGGCTCTAGTTTCTCATCACCAACTGCCTGGTAAATATGTTGAGATGGATGTCCCATAGGTACCTCAAACACAATGTGTACAAAACAGAACTCAACTATGCTCTCAAACTCTCCAGTTTTGTGATTTTTCCTATTATTACCTGGGGTCAAGCATCCTATCAGTAATCCGGATTTGCAATCTTACTGTCCTTCTTGACTCCCCTCTCTTGTTCACCACATATCTGATCAGTTGCCAAATCTTATATATATTTTTTCTTTACAATATTTTTTGAGTATGTGAAGAGGTATGCTTTTAAATAAGGTGGCATATGACAAATAGCTTGCTCTCCAGAAAAAAAAACAAACAAAAAACACGTGACACGTTTTGAAATCTGCATTATTATAATTCTCTCCATCACTTTCTTAAGTCTCGACAAAACAATAAAGCAAGCCCTGATTTGTAGCATTTGCTGATTTTCCACTAAAAATTTAACAATCAATTCTTCCAAGACAGCTCAAACTGGGTCTAGCACATTTCTGTGTAAGTCTCTTCTTTTCTCACACCACTCTAATTCAAGCCCCCATTTCCTCTTGCCAGGGTTATTATAATAGCTCTACAATTGGTCTCCCTGCCTCAAGTTTCGGCCCACTCCAATTTATCCTCCTTTCAGATGCTGAAGTGATTTTCTAAAAACATAGGCCTTACCATGTTACCCTATGTTGTTTCTGAGTCGTTTCAGTGATGTCCAACTCTCCATGACTCCATTTGGGGTTTTCTTGGCAAGGATGCTAAAGTGGTTTGCCATTTGTTTCTCCAGCTCATTTTACATATGAGGAAACTGTGGCAAACAATGTTACCCTGCTGCTCAATAAATACCCACGGCTCACCATTACCTCCAGGATCAAATATAAAGAATTTGGTCTGTCTGTCATTTAAAACTCTTCTTTAGACTGGCTCCTTCACTTTGTGCAATTGTGCTTCACTTAAATCCCATTCACACACAAGTCAAGACACCATCCTGTGGTGTCTTGGTCCTCTTTGAAAATGAAGGACCACCACCACCACCACCACCACCCTTTTTAATCATCTTACATTCTCCTCCCCTTCACACACTCTGTGATCCAGCCAAAGTAGCTTACCTTCTTTTCCTGAAACAAAACATTCCATTTCTCATCTCTGTGTAGGAGGCAAGTAGAGAGTACTTTAGCTAGAGCTCTGAGTCATGAGTCAGGAATATCCGAGTTTGTATCAGGCATCAGACATTTACTAGTTGTGAGACCCTGGGAAAGTTACTTTAACTTCAGTTTCTCTGATTGTGAAATGAGGATAAGAATAGCATCTATCTCCTAGGGTTGTGAGGATTAAATATTCTTTGTAAAGCACTTAGCCCAGTGCCTGACCCATAGTGAATGGTTACTAATTTATTGATTGATTATTGACATCCATTACAGGTCAATAAGAAGGTGATACTTACTTTCCTTGAGTTCTATTCACCAGACATGGATGTTTTATCTCAATGTATTAAAATAACTTGCAGATATTATGTCCTTTGGAACACTATAGGAGAGGTGCCTCAAGACCAGAAATGGGCAAATATCCAACAATTTTAAAGGGAATATCCTTCAAATTATTGGCTGGCAAAGAGTTTACTTACTTAGTTAACCCATGATGAGTTAGTAAATCATATTGCTTCTCTCATCTTCTTCTTCTAAAGTGACTTAAATTAGTTTGAATAAACTTTCTTTTCTCCTCCTCCTTTTCCCTCTTTTTATTGGTTTAGAGTGTCAGAAAATGTTTAAAAGGATGGAAAAAAAACTGGAGGTAAGTGATTTTTCTTCCATATCAGAGTTGATGATTTTGTTTATTTTAAGAAAGCATTAGTAGAATTATAGGGTTTTATAGCAAGGGATTGTGGGATAAATCTGAGTTCTTATATTGACTTTACAATGAAATATATGCCTATAAGTATAATATATATATGTAATCTTGTGTAAATATATATAAATATATAATATACAAATAAATATATTTGTAAACAAAATTATTCAAATGTATATATACACATACACACAGACATATATACACATATATGTATATATACACATATGTACATATAAACACATACCTATATCTCTTGCTATCTATATCTATCTATCTACCTATCATCTATCTCTTGTGTAAATCTCTTATTGCTCTGGCCCTCAATTTCTCCATCTGTAAAATGTGGGGGTAAGACAAAATAATCTCTAATCTGTTTTTCAGCTCTGACATCCTCTGACTTTCTGATTCCTACTAATGTTTCAACAGTCACATTTTCAAGCTCTCTCAGGACTTTGGGAATGTAATCCCTAACTCTAGCATTGCTGAGAAATAAGATTTGCAGTACCTAGCTGGGTGTTTGCTTATGAACATCTTGCAGATTCAAGTCTCACCTCTGCTAACTGATTACCTTTGTGACCTTGGGCAAGTCATTCCTCTTCCCTAGATGTCAATTTCCTCATCAATAAAATGAGAGATTTGTCTTGGATGCCTCTGAAGATGTTTCCAACTCTAGGTCTATGATTCTGTAATTGATCTGTTTTCAAAACTTTCAACTCTCTGCCCCTTACATTTCCAGTCTGTTCACTACTTTCCTTACTGCAGGTATTCTTTACCTGGGGTCCGTAAACTCAAAAAAAATTAGGTCACTATATTTTAATATAATTGGTTTTCTTCGCAATTCTATGTATTTTATAGTATACATTTAAAAACATTACCTTGAGGAATCCATAGACTTCACCAAACTGCCAAAGGACTACATAATATAAAACAGATTAAAACTCCTATGGTATAAGAAGGTTGAGACAAAAGGACATGTGAGCAGTTGTTTTCTCCCTGTTCATAGAATCATAGCTTTAGAGCTAGAAAGGACCTTAGAGCCTCTCAGTCTAAGCTCCTTATTTTACAGGTGAGGAAATGGGGGCATGAGGAGGTTCAGGGGTTTCCACTGAGTCACACAGCTCTTAAGCATCTGAGATGCAGTTTGAACCCAGATCTTTCTGACTCCAAGCTCTGGACCCTATCTAATATGCTGTAATGGAACTATAACAAATATTTGTAAAATGAAGAGAAAGGAAGAAATGGAATGGGGGGAGGGATAGAATGCTTATTCTGCATTTTTTAAGTTTAGATTTTTTTTTGACCTTAACATAGTTAAAAACAAAACAAACAAAAAAAAAGCCCTTTGACATAAGCAAATAAGAAAACCACCCACTCATTACTGTCCTTACCAAGTTTTGCAAGCCTAAGCTTATTCTTAACCTTAGTTTACGTGCAAAAATTCTCACAGACCCTTGTCAACTATTTGACATTCTTCCTTTAATCAAGCAAGCATTTATTAAGTTCCTACTAGATTCCAATCAGCATCTTAGGCCATGGCAAAAATGAAACTGTCCCTATCCTCACTGACTTTGCATTCCTTTTTCAATCTTATGCTTAACACCTTTCATTGGCTCCCTACTGCACACCTGACAAAAATCTAAACTCTTGATAATTTTTTTTTCACATCTTCAGAAGGTCTGGCATTCAAGGCCCTTTACAACTTAACTCCACCCTACCTTCCCAAAATGATTTAACTCCATTCCCTTCCAGGTCATAAGAGCTCCCATCAAAGCAAACTACTCACTCTCCTCAAAATCAAACACAACATTCTCTTGCCTTTTTACTTTTTCTCACACCATTTCTTCTGCCTGAAATGTTTGCCCTATTTTCTCTCACAATCTCTATTAAAATCCTTCTCTATCCTAAAAGACTCAATCCAAGTGACATTTTTTTCTAGGAAGCTTTTACTGATTTCCCAGCCACTAAGGATCTTTCTTTCCTTGAACTCTGGCTATAATTCTGTATTTGTTTCATGTACTTATCAAGAACTATTATATTGTTAGAGTTATTTGCCTATCAAGAGATGTGGAGGAAGAATCTTATCACATCAGGTGTATATCATTTGGAAGACCTTCAGGAAGAGTGGGAAGAATCAATCATTTATCAAGTGCCTACTATGTGCCAGGCACTGGGCAAAGTGCTTTACAAAGATCATCTCAGTAGCGGAGCCAAGATGGTGGAGTGAAAGCAGTGACTTGCTTGAGCTCTCCCCCAAACCCCTCTAAATACCTGTAAAAATGACTCTAAAGAAATTCTAGAGCAGCAGAACCCACAAAAAAAAGACAGAGTGAAACCAATTCCAGCCCAAGACAACCTGGATGGTTGATTGGAAAGGTTTGTTGCCCTGGGCTGGGAGAGGAGCACAGTTCAATGTGGGCAAAGATGGGGCCCTAGCAAACCTAGAGCAGACCTCAGGGGAATGAATCATTGGCAGCTGTGGTGGTTTCCAGACTCTGGAAAGCAGATTGGGGGAAGGGGTAATCAGAAGCTAACACTGTTGAGGAGGGACAGGGTGAAAGGAGAGAATAGAATAAATGGGGGGCAGGATAGGATGGAGGGAAGTATAGTTAGTCTTTCACAACATGACTATTATGGAGGTGTTTTGCATGACTACACATGTATAACCTATATTGAATTGCTTGCCTTCTCCATGAGGGTGGGGGGGATGGAGACAATTTGGAACTCAAAGTTTTAAAAATGAATGTTAAAAATTGTTTTTGCATGCAACTGGGAAATAAGATATACAAGCAGCGGGGTATGGAAATCTGTCTTACCCTACAGGAAAATGGAAGAGGAAGGGGATAAGAGAAGGGGGGGGGTGATAGAAGGGAGAGCAGATTGGGGGAAGGGGTATTCAGAATGCATGCTATCTTGGGGTGGGGGAGGGGAGAGATGGGGAGAAAATTTGGAACTCAAAATGTTGTGGAAGTGAATGTTGAAAACTAAAAATAAATTAATTCATTAATAAAAACAAACAAAAAAACAAAGATAGTCTCACTTGATCCTCATTATAACTCTGTGAAGAAGGCATTACTATTACCCTCATTTTACAGGTGAGGAAATTGAAGCAGGCAGAGGTTAAGTGACTTGCCCCAGTCACACAGCTAATAAATATTTGATGCCAGATTTTGAACTCAGCTCTTCCTGACTCCAGGCCCAGGGTTCTATTCACAGTGGCCTATATCTCCTGTCTCTTTGCCTATGCACGGGCTTCCCTCCCCTTCCTAAAATGTACTTTCTTCAATTTACCTCCTTTTAGAATACCTAAGTTCTTCAAAGCTCAGCTGAAATATCCCATCCTTCAGGAGACCTTGGGCAGCTATGTGGCATAGCTCATAAAATGCTGGGCCTGCTATCAAGAAGAACTGAGTTCAAATCTGGCCTCAGGCACTATCCTGGGCAGGGAAACCTTAGTTTCTTCATCTGTAAAATGAGCTAGAGAAATAAACGGCAAACCACTCCAGTATCTTCGCCAAGAAAACTACAAATAGCATCATGAAGAGTCTGAAACGACCGAAATACAACATGAGACCTTTGCAGGCCCCTCTTTTCTTCTTACTAGTTTGTCCCTCCCAAATTTACTATTTTATATGTTATTATATTCAAAGTAATTTTTCTCTTACCCCGCCCACAGTGTAAGCCCCTTGAAGACAGGGACTATTTCAATCTTGTCTTTATTTCTCCCCTGTCTAGCATAATAACTGGAATGTAGTAGATGTTTAATGAGTGCTTGTTGATTGGTTGATGTAGACAAGACTTGCATAATATTAGAAGGCATGGATGGGTTGTGAGCTTTATCATAAGAGGAACTTCCTATATCAAATGCTCCATTGAAGTATCAAAGGTGTGTTTATTGTAATCTCCAATTAGACCACAAATTCCATGAGGATAGGGGCCCCAGCTTTTCTTACTTTGTATTTCTTCTAGTGCCTTACATGCTGTTCTACACACAGTAGTCACTTAATAAATGTTAAGTTGAATTGAGATTGGCCTGACATGGTGGTGCTTGCCTGTTGTCCCAGATGCTGGGGCAGATGAGACTGGTGGATTGCTTGAATTCAGGAGTTATGAGCTGCTGTAATGCTGATTTGACTGAACATGTCTAATCTGTATTAAATTGCTTGCCTTCTTAAGGGGGAGTAGGGGAGGGAGGAAGCTTGTGGAACTCAAAATTAAAAAAAAAATTCTAAAAATTTTTGTTTATATGTGTCAGAGAAACAAATAGTAAAAAAGGAAATAGGAGCATAACAGTATCCCCTTTTTTGGAAGGAGGAGAGGAAGGGAGCAGGATGTGAAAAATACTTAACTTTTAATTGTATATTTCAGTGGAATTAAAAAAAATATAAACATTGCGATCAAGTTTAGAACCTTACATCTGGATGTTGTTGCTACCCAGTCATTTCAGTTGTGTCTGACTTTTTGGGATTCTGTATAGGGTTTTCTGGGCAAAGATACTGGAGTGGTTTGCCATTTCCTTCTCCAGTTCATTTTATAAATGAGGAAAAGGAGGCAAATAGGGTTAAATGACTTGTGCAGGGTCACATAACTAGTAAGTGTCTGAGGCCAGATTTCAACTCAGGGAGAGGAGTCTTCCTTCCCCCCTGGCCCGGCAGCTACCTATCTTCCCCCTTACATCTGAATAAAAGAACCAGTATTTCAGTTGTAGAAGCAAGGTTTATTGCAACAGTAAGAAAAACACAATTATACTTTTGAAAATCCTTTGAGACTGGGAATAAAACATGACATAGACTCAAGGTTCTTTCTGCATGGCATTGATGATTAAGGTGATTACAATAGAAATCTATGATTTCATTGAGCCTTTCAGAGAAAGCTTTCTAACTCCTAGGAATTCATCAGCCAGGAGAAATTGGTGGCCATCACAGTGCAAGAGGAAAGAAGCTAATTCTTAATACTCATTATCTCCCACTGTACCACCCTTTTGCCCAATAACTGACTATAGCATTTTGACACATCACAATCCATCTCTTCCACCATATTTGATTTGTGGGAATATAGACTTTTTTAGTCTGTTGAGCAACAGATTGACATATTGAGAGTTAATAAATTACACAGTGTAGGTGAATTATCTTTTCCCAATGTGTATTCATAGACAAGTCCTGCTTGTCTCAGTCAGATTTTATGTTAAGATAATTCATAGACATCTACCAAATGCAATACACAACCTCTTATGAGGAACTTGAGAAGAGTTTGATGTTCATTGATGAATTTTTCCTTTTTTTGCCATAGCAAACCATGAAATGAATAAAAATTAAAACTGGCCTTCAATATTGTGTAGCCACTTTTTCCTTCCATAGTGAAAGCATGAAGTGACTGAAAAGGGGGCAAGAGGCATCAAAAATTCCAGAGTTTTTAGACAATTTACAGGTATGAATTTAATTTTTGATATTTCTGAGGAGGAAAGAGAGTTTGGTTAGGTGGGCACTTAGATAAGCCAATAAGCCGATACATTGATGCATCATGTGTGAGTGTGTGTATGAGAGAGAGAGTGAGAGAGAGAGAGAGAGAGACAGAGAGAGAGAGAGAGAGAGAGAGAGAGAGAGAGAGAATGTTACTACATTCTTACATAGATATACCTTTTAAGATCAGGATTATTGTGAGAAAAACACTTTGCAAACATTAAAACTACAAATATCAGCTACTTTTTTTCATTATTTTGTTTTGAGGTCTGGACCTGTCATTTAATCCTTGTGATGGATTCCCAGGGCAAATGTTCCCTTTACCAACATTATGTCAGCAACTCATTTTAGAGAACTTCTCTGAGCACTGAGAGGGTAAGTGTGTTTGTTGCCTCCAGTCAAACAGTCCATGTGTGTCCAAGGCAGAATTAAATCCAGGTCTTCCTGAATTCAAAGCCATCCTTCTCTCCATTATAGCCAAGATAATTCTCCCCTTTTTCTCCTAATAAAAAGCATAGGATTGTTAACTTTGATTTTAGATATGGAGAAAGTAAATTCTTTTTCCAGGTGACTGTGGCTCAGTGAATGCCTCACAAAGAACTGTCTAATGGATTTCCTTGTTTTGCTTGGTTGGTGTTGAGCCTACGGGCTGCCCACTTCACATTCACATGCTAATGGAACTTTTTAGCTGGTATTGAATTGCTTTTAAATACTAACTGACCCCTTCCCACTTAGAGCTCACTTTCTAAAACCTAAGATTTTTGTGTACCTCCCAAAAAGCTTTTCATGCTCACAGTATGGGTTAGGATTGAGAAAGGTTGGACAGACCTGTTTTGGGGAAATGTTGGTAGTACAGAGCGTGTCATAAACCCCTTTGGTAGTCTGATGAAGTCTATGAATCTCTTCTTAGAATGGTATTTTTGAACACATAAACTAAAATACATAGAATCACAAAGGTAACCAATTGTATTGGAATACAGTTATCAAAACATATACATATATGCATCTATATACATACATTATCTGTGATCTATCACCTATCTCTCTCTCCCTATGTCTATTTGTTATCATCTATCTATCTATCTATCTATCTATCTATCTATCTATCTATCTATC
>NW_020954652.1:3550503-3638054 GCF_900497805.2 Vombatus ursinus | reverse complement strand
ATCTATCTATCTATCTATCTATCTATCTATCTATCTATCTATCTATCTATCTATCTATCTACCTACCTATCAATCTATCTATCTATACCTGGAAGGCATCTTATAAGTTCTCAAATTGAACACCTGAATACAACCAGGATCTAGAGAAGCTGAGGTCACCTAGTCAGTTAAGTGACAGAAGCAGAATTCACACTTAGGTCCTTTGAGCATACTTCCTATGCGCTTTAACTGACCTATGCCCTTTTTATCTGGTATTGAACCCAACTTAGTTTCCTTCCTTTGAAGTAATCCTTGACAAATTCCAAAACTGTCATAATGAATGAACAAAGGAGTGAAAAACATTTGCTAAGTGATTTTTATGTGCTCCAAACTATACTAAGTGTTGAGTATATGAATATCAAAGTAAGACAGTTTCTGCCCTCAAGGAGCTTATATTCTAAAGGAAAAGACAACTTATAGAGGAGAGTAATGGCCAGGAAATAAAATGATCATCTGGGAAGTCACAAGGCTAGTGATTAGAACAGAGCAGTCAGCAGATCCACAGTTTCCATGTTGTTGCTGTTGTTCAGGTGTTTTTACGTCATGTCTGACTCTTCATGACCTCATCTGGGCTTTTCTTGGCAAAGATCCTGGAGTGGTGTGCCAGTTGCTTTTCCAGATCATTTTACAGATGAGGAAACTGAGGCAAACAAGGCCAAGTGACTTACCTAGGGTCACATAGCTAGTAAGTGTCTGAGGTCAGATCTGAACTCAGGAAGATTCATCTTCCTGACTTCAGGTCCAGTGTTCTACCCACTGCAACACGTAGGTGCCCAGCACTTTCTATAGTCAATGGTAACCCTGATCTAATAACACTTCTCAGAGGAAGACTTGGTAAAAGGCTCATTGCCAGCAACAGATTGTACCAAAACTGCAGTAGAAGGAACTGAGTGTATGATCTGAGAGCATCTGGCATATTCTTTGATGAATCTTGGGCTTAATTTTTTCTTCCTTTCTTTAAGCTTTTCAGCTTTCTTCCTTGATTCTATGAATCTCCTAGTCCCTTCCTTGGCCCAGCCACCTGTGATAGTGAATGCCAATTAGGATAATTTGCATTGACAGGAATACCTAAGGTCTGGAGAAAGGCTATAGAGAAGACAGAATGAGATCAAAGTTTCAGGGCAGGTCTCTGGAGATGGCCTGAAATGCCAAGAGCAAATAAAATTATGCAGAAAAACATGTAAGCACAGCTAAGACACAGGGAAAATTGTTCTTAAGTAATCTCAGGGCAAGAGGTTTGGGAGTGATAAAGATGGTGAATAGTCACATCAATGATTCCCCCTTCCATCAACACACACACACACACACACACACACACACACACACACACACACACACTCTAACAAGGTAGTAGGGGAAAGAGTACTGGACATGGACTCAGAAATCCTGAGTTTGGGTCTTTCCTAACAGTTGATCACTGTTACCACCATTCACTTTATCATTCTGAGCTTCATTTTCTTCATCAAAGAGATGGGAGTGGCAGCTAGGTGGCGCAGTGGATAGAGCACCGGCCCTGAAGTCAGGAGGACCTGAGTTCAAATTCGGCCTCAGACCAAACACTTGACACTTACTAGCTGAGTGACCGTAGGCAAGTCACTTACCCCCAACTGCCTTAAAAAAAAAGAGAGATGGGGGAAATAATGTTTACCTCACAAGACTGCTACTAAAAAGTACTTTATGGGCCGTGATAGCCAAGAAAAGCAAGTAACAGTATGGAAGCAGTTAGATGTCCTTGATGGATTCAAGTCACCTGCCTAGATGCATGATATTCTCGGGTCCTGAAAGAATTGGACATTGTGATGACTGAGCCACGGTCAGTGATACATGAAGGATCATGAAAAATGGGTTAAGTCTCCAAGGCCTGGAAGACAAATGTCATCCCAATTACCAAAAAAAGGGTCTGTAAACAATAGGCTTGTGAGCTTGACTGATTACTGGGGAAAATTCTAGAATGACTCAATAAGGAGATGGTTGGTTAAGTATCTATGAAGGGAATTTTTTTTTATCCATCCAAATATTTATTAATTCTCTCTCTCTCTCTCTCTCTCTCTCCCTCTGTGTGTGTGTGTCTCCCCTCTGTCTATCTCTCTATCTCTCATCCATCTGTATTTATCTATCATCTATCTATCATGTGGTAGGATTTACATGTTTCTGTTTATGGTTGTGTGGTTGGTGGGTATTTGATAGGTGGAATTTCAGCAATAGACCTTCCTCACTCCAAGTCTAACATTTGTACCATTGATAGTAACTTTGGTAGAAATATCAAAGGTAGGGGGAAGGAAAGCAGACCTTTATGGATCATTTTCTAAAGCAGACCACATCATCACATACATAGTTAAGAAGTGTAGACAATGAAAAGTTCCACTGTATTTATAGTTTCTTAGCAAAAACAAAATACGTTTAACATATGCTTAGAGGGGTAGGGCAAAACTCAGCTTCTAATGCTCTCCTTCAAGTAGACTACTTCTTACACACATGGTAAGATCATATAGATGTAGAATCATCCTGAAACATTTCAGCCAGCATGCCTTCATCAAGAATAAGTCATGCCAGACTGGTAGATACAGAGAATTCTACGGGTGTCATGTATCTAGGCTTCAGGAAACCATTTGGTAAATTATGATATTTTTATGAAGAAGATGGAGAAATATAGATTAGAGGATAATAAATTTAATGATCAGAACTGTTTTGATAATGGGGCTCAAAGAGTACATCTTTTTTTGGTATGTGCTTATTTTATTTTTTGTTTTTATATAATTTTTTAAAAATATGCTTTATTTCCCCTCAATTACATGTTAAAACAATTTTTAACATTTTTTTAAAGTTTTGAATTCCAAATTCTATCCCTCCCCTCTCCCCTCCCTGAGATGGTGGGCAGATATAGGTTATACATGTACAATCATGTAAAATATTTCCATATTAGTCATTTTGTACAAGAAGACTCAAAAGAAAAAGAATGAAAGAAAGTTAAAAATATCATGCTTCAGTGTTTATTCAAACAATATCAGTTCTTTTTCCAGAGGTGGATAGTATGCTTCATCATTAGTCCTTTGGAATTTTCTTGGATCATTGTATTGCTGAGAATAGCTAAGTCATTGATTGAGAAATATTGGTGCTACTGTGTACAACATTCTCAAAGAGTACATCTTAATGGTTTAATTTCAACGTGATAGGAGATCTCCAGTGGAGAACCTCAGAAAGCTCTATGTGGCTTTGGACTATACAAATTTTTTATTAGTGATTAGGATGATAAAGGCATAGATAGCCTTTATCTTTGCTAATAGATAAAGACATAAATGGCTCATCTAATTTGCAGTTACATGGGACTAAGAGGGAGAATAAACACATTGGGCAAGACAGTCAGGATCACCTTCACAGTCCAGAAAACTAGGCTGAATCTTATAAGACACAATTAAATAAAGACAAACATAAAGTCTTATGCATGGATACAAATATCAGTTTCACAAAATGGGAAAGCCATAGTTAAGCAAGTTTTTCTGAGAAGGATGGAATAGGACATGTTTGGTAGATGGCCGGCTCAATATGTGTTGACCATGTGATACAGCAGTCAGAGAGG
This sequence comes from Vombatus ursinus, assembly GCF_900497805.2. NCBI lineage: Eukaryota > Metazoa > Chordata > Mammalia > Diprotodontia > Vombatidae > Vombatus > Vombatus ursinus. Next base: position 3,634,438 of record NW_020954652.1, on the reverse strand, counting down.
CTAGTGAAATCTTGGACTACATCATTTTCAGTAATAAGGAAGTGATAGGCCCTCTGTATGCTGTCCATGACAGACCTCATCTGGAATATTGTGTTTGGTTCCCAACACCAGGTTTTATGATGGTCATTGTTAAGTGGCAAGAACATGAAGAGGAATGCAACCAGGATAATGATGGGCTTTGAAGACATATTATATGAGAGAAATGGGCATATTTAGCCCTGAGAAGAGAAGCCAAGATGCAGGAGATTTATACTAGATAATCTCCAAATTTATACTAGATAATATCCAAATTTATACTAAATCTCCAAATTTATACTAGATAATCTCCAAATGTTTGAAGGGATGTTGTATGGATTAAGGGTTAGATTTGCTCCATTTATTCCCAGAGGGTAGAACCAGGGGAAAGCTGTGGAGGGGAAGAGGATGATAAGCATTTACGTAGCATCTACTCAGCACTGTGCTAAGCACTTTACAAATACTGTCTCATGTCATCTTCACAACAGAATGGTAGCTGTCCTCTAAATCTGCTAGAAGTCAACTGAGGCAAACAACCCCCAACCAAGTAGAAATCTTCTCTACACATTCTCCCACTGCTTGAGATTTCCAATCATCTCCACAGTCAATCTTTCCTACTTTTGGATGGCTCTATTAGGAAACTGAAATCTACCTTTCTGCGACTTTTAGAGGCACCACCTGGCCTTTTGACCCTAGGCAAGGTAAGTCATTTAACTTCTTGGTGTCTCAATAACTCTCTACTTCAGGTTTCTCTTAAAACTCTCAGTTGCTGATCTGAGTTGGTAGAGGGAATTTACTTACTGAGGAGCTCCTGATATTACTGGGAACACCAGGTTGGACAATATGTATTACATTGCATACATGCTCATGCCTATATATGTACAAAGAAATATATGGACATATATACATACATATATGTAGATATAGAAATTTATATCTACACATATCATTCATACATGTTTGTATGTACATATAAACATGCACCCATGTAGGTGTATGTGTATATATAGTTCACACATGTGTATATGTGTATGGCCACATGTGTGTGTGTATATAACCACACAGCTAATGGTATAGGCAACTCCCAGTGATGACACTTCCTCTACTAATGTAAATTAATACTTGTTCTGTAAGACACAGTATCATAAGTTCAAAGGATCATATATCTAGAGCTGGAATAGACCACAGAAGACATCTTATCCAATCTTTCCACTTTCCTGTTGATGAAACTGAGGCCCAGGGAGATTAAATGACTAAGCTAAAGTCAAGTCACACACTTCTTTATGTGAGAAGTGGGGTTTGAATTGGGTCCTCTGATTTCAGAGCCAGATCTCTTAGAGAACAGTGCCTAGGGCACTGAGACATTCAGTGATAAAAGGTCTGTCAGATTAGAGATGAAAGAAAGAGAGAAAGAGAGAGAGAAGAAATAGATAGATAGATAGATAGATAGATAGATGGATGCATAAGTAATTATAAGATTTTAGAGTTAGACTGTACTTCAAAAATTATCCAATTCCAACTCTCTAGTTTTATAATTGATGAATTTGGGCCTAAAAGGTAAAGTGACTTGCTCACAGTCACATGGCTAAAACATGGCAAGACTGGCATTCACACCCTTGTCTTCAGACTTCAAATTCAACACTGTTTCTACTTCATCATAGCTGCTTTCTGCTATAAATGTGAATTACTGTAATTATTGTCCAGAAAGGTCAATAATTATGGTAAAAATTAGAGTTAAATTATTGATTTCCAGGAAAACATTTCAGAAATGATCCCATATCCTCTTAATGTTACAAAATGGTGACAAAAAGCAAAGCTGTAAAACCTTTGATTTGCCAGAATGCTTAGAGAATGAGACATTCTGGTTCCTTGCATTTTCTGCTGAAGTTTTAGTCAACTCTTCTATTTCCACACTTGTTGAATATATTTCGCCAACATGCAAGTGCATAATCCTGCCACGTTAAAGAAAGCACAATTAATTTAACTGAAACGTTCCTTTATCCAAGTCTAATATCGCCATATTTAAGGACCTTCAAAATCTCAAGAGATTATTATACAGCCTGAGAAATGTAGATGGTGAAGGTGTAGGCGATTGTTCTGAATGTACACTGATCCCCATCTTACATTCTAGGATTTGCTGTTATGGATATATTTTCCACATCATCTCATTTTCTTGTCATCTTTCCCTTTTTGTTAAGAGTATGTGTGTTTTTTTAAAAAGAAAATTATGATTAATTTTGAGGTTTTGATTAACCAAGATTTTATTGTAGAGTTCTTCATGACAGACAGGCCTTCTTTTATATTCTACTTGCAAGTTGGGAACTTGGTTAAAAGAGAAAAAGGAGAATCTGATTAAGGTTGCTCCACCTATTCTAATTCTACCACCCTTTCCATTGCCTTTTTTACTTTCCTTACGCAAGCCAGAATTGAGTAATTTAATTAAAAATAATGTTTATTAATGCTTTTTGTTTTATCACTATCAATCATTTCTTGATTCCTGACCCCCTCCCCCACTCCAATTCCTTTGAAACTGAGCTCATAGTGAGAAAAAAAACAATTAAAGAAATCTACAACATGGGGGCAGCTTGGTGGTGCAGTGAATAGAGCACTGACCCTGGAATCAGGAGAACCTGAGTTCAAATACAGCCTTAGACCAGACACTGAACACTTGCTAGTTGTGTGACCCTGGGCAAGTCATTTAACCCCAATTTCCTCACCAAAAAAAAAAGAAAGAAATCTACAAGATGACTCCAGCTGACAGTGTATGAAGCATTCTGATACAGTAGTCTTTAATCTTCCTATTAAGAAGGGGAAAGCATGTTTCATTATTTACTTTTTGAATAATTTTAATCATCATCAAACTAATTAAAAAAAATCTTTAACAAGTAGATAGTTCCTGTTGATTTTGATGAATTTGGTTTAATATGTAACCTCAGTGCTTTTTCAGCTTCCGAACAGTAACATCTATCTAAAGCTATTAGAAGTCAATTAGGGCAACTAAGTCCCAACCAAACAGGAATCCCCTCCACAAGGTCTCCGACAAGTGATCATCCAATGTCTGTTTGAAGATTTCCAGGGAAGGGAAACTTGTCATCTCCTGAATTGGTCTTTCCTTCTTTTGGATGACTCTGTTAGGAAATGGAAATTTACCCCTCTCTAATTTTTACCTTCTATTTCTAGTATTGTCTTTTAGGCTCAAGGGTACTAAGTTTTCATATCCTCAAAGATGGCACCAAATGTTCACATGGCATGATTTTGAATCTGATCTATCATTTTACTTTGGATATCCTCCAACTTATCAATGCCCTTCTAAAATGTGATGCCCCAAACTGAACACAATACTCTGGATGATGTAATCAAAGTGAAATACAACAGAAATTTAGCTTCCTTCAATCTGTAATTATATTTTTCTTAATGCCGCCCAAGAGATGACTTGCTTTTTTTTTTTTGTCTTTCACATCGCACTGTTGAATTATATTGAATTTGTAGGTCACCAGGACCCCCCAGATGTTTTCCAAAGGAAACGTTAATTCATCATGTTTCCTCTATCGTACATTTGCTTATTTCATGAACCCAAGTAGAGAACTTTACCATTTTCAAATTTCACCTTAATAACATTGTATTGATCCTCACACAAATTCTACAGAAATAAAAATATCACTGTTCCAGTTTTACAAAAACAAAACAAAACAAAACCCAAAATGAAACTTGGGCTTAGAGCTATTGTTTAACTTTCTTGGGGTCTCACAGCTGGTAAAGGCCACTGGCAGGATTTGAACACAGGTCTTTGTTATTCCAAGTTCAATGTGCGTTATACTATACAACCAGCCTCTCTAGATTTGACTTATGGTTTTATCCTTTTCCAGAGTCAAGGATAGATATTGTTACTTTTCCAATGCACTTAGGGCTATCCTTTCTGCAGATTACTGTACTACCAGACTGCATCCAGGGCCTTCACCAGCTGTCCCGACCTATGTCTTGACATTGGGCTGTGTTGACGGCTCTGGAGGAGAGAGTGAGGCTGATGACATTGTGTAGCTCTGCCTTACTTAAATCCAATTCACTTGCAAGTTAAGACATCACCCTGTTGATATCATTGGACACCATATAAAACTATATATGATATCAGTATAAAACTATATCTGTAAAATAAATTATTATATACTTAATTATCACTTTTATTGTCTTGATGAAGTCTAACTATTAGCAGCATATGGAAGATTTTATAATGTAGGTAACCTCTGTGGTGAAGATATATATATGAAGAGGGAACTTCACTCTTCTAGTATGGCATCCCCACTGTCTATCTCTATACCCTCAATGTTGCTTGTCCTTCCCTCCCACATATATGCTAACATCGTTGGTTAATTTGATGATATCCTAAGGTTACAGGATGCTGTGCTATGCAATAAACTGGTCATGTGGTCCTGACTGGTATTGTCTCATCTGGGCTGCTGGCTTAAGGTCCTTTTCTTGCCTATTCCATTATCTGCTATTCTTTTCCTAATTATGCCAAATATTTGTCCTCTTTTCCAAAAGGAAGGACCTCAACTCTCTGGTTAAACCTCAGCCTTAGGCTATATTTGTTCTTTTCGTGAGTTTAAGGCAATCACCACACATAACCAGCTAACTGGCGAAAGCTAGAAAAGTCTGTAAGGCCTAGATTAAGAATGTCTTTTGAACTCTTTAGTTTTTGGCTCTATTGACCCTTCTTGATACAAGTTTACTACTTGAATTAGGTTGAGAAAATGTTTTTTGATTCCTTTCCAACTCTATTATGCCCCACAGGATATATGCAGATCAACTTGAGATCTCCCCTTAGTAAGCCTGATGGAGCCTGATGAGACTCAGGACCATTTTTCTTGCATTCCTGTCAAGAACAATATTACTACTGTTGCTATAATCAGAAATTATTTCCAACAGCAAAAGCAAAGGTATTTTTTTCATATTTTTATTCAACCCAGAGGCCCTCAAGATTTGGTGAGGTTGTTTGGATTATAACAACATTTCAATAATATTAAAGAAGAGTGTTATATTCTTAAAATTATAATATAATAGTTCAGAAGAAAAAGATGGAGATGAGTCAGGATGGATGGTCCTATGATTTACTTTTTTTCTTTAAATCAATACCCAGTTATTTTGATGGTCACTAGTTTATAATCTGTTTTGAAACCTGGCAATTCCAGGTCTCCTTTATTCTGACTTTTGGCCACTGCTTCCCTTGGAGATCTTGAGCTTTCTTCCTCAAAATGAATTTTATTGTTTTGTCTAGTTCAGAGGTATCAGAATCATGGCCTAATGGCCTCACGTGTCCCATAACAGTTCTGTTACTTCCATGAAAATCCAAACCATATTGAAATGTAATTGAGAAATATTTAACAAAATAAATAAGAAAAAAGCAGATAATATCAGATTTTAAAACTAAATCAATATGTGACCTACAGATATCCTTATATACACATTAGTGGCCACCATTTCTATTTGAGTTTGACACCAATTGATTTAGTTTATAAAGTCCATCAATAGCAAAATTGGTATAAAACTAAATCTGGATATTAATTTAGGTTGTATTATTAGTTTTAATATCTTGGTGAACCTCAGACATAAGTAATGGATAACTCCCATTTTTTTTAATCTTCCTTTACTGTCACAAAGAATATTTTGTAATTGTATTATAGTTAGCATGTCCTGAACGCGTCATGGTAGATTAACTCCCATATATCTATATCATGCATTTTGTAGTTATTTTCAATAAAATTTCTCTTTTAATTCTCTTATTTTTGTCCTTTACTAGCAACATATAGAAAACTTATTTAGCAATATTTTCTAGATTGCTTCTGGCAATATCATTTTTCCCTATATGAATCACAAGAAATGGATATGTCATCTGATTTTTTTAAGTCTTAAGAGATTCTCTTTCATTTCCTGGATACATGCCCCAGAAAGACATTAAACTTTTCTATGTTCTTATTTGAAAAACAGTTGCCTTTGTACCCCTCAGCAGGGTCCAACAACTCTCCTTCCTCTTATAATTCCTGGATAATCTCTCACCTGATGCCTCCTATGAATCTACATTGTCATTTCTTGGAGGATACGCAAAAGGTTCTTCCCCAGAGAGTTCAGCTCCCTCTTCTCTGGGAAGAACCTCCTATCTATTGCTTGACTCAAGATACTCAGTCGCCATTCTTCTTTTCTTCCTCTTTTCTGTTACATCTTTCCATCTTCCAACATCTGGAGCCAGGTCAAGATTCCTTTCTCACTCTTCAGAACTTATTCTTTTTTTTTCTTTTCATATTAAAGCCTTTCCTATATTTTATTTATTTATTTTGTTGAAGAAATGTTTCATTATCCCAGATAATCTTTAAAATGGAAGCCTGTTCTTTAAATTCCTTGACCTTCTTGGGTAGGAGAGAAACTAACCTATATTTTGATTATATATAACCATTACTTGGTCAAAGCACAAAGACAAACATCACACACCCATTGTCTGGCATCCAGTAAGCACTTATTAAATCATTTATTCATTTGTTTATCTTTGTATCTATCTCTATATATCTGTCTATCTATGTTTCTATTTCATCCATTTCTCTCTCTCTCTCTCTTTCCATCTATTGTTGTAAGTCACTTCAAAGTTCTCCCAGTCTTCTGTCATAGTTTCTGGTAGCATTCCCTAGAGAGCTTCTTTGATGATTATTCATGGGGACTCTTCAGTTCCCAAGTGTTCACTCTCCTTTTTAACATCTTCCTGGGCTAGTTGTTAAGCACTTTGTTGATAACACTATTTACCTGTCTCTGATTTGACTATGCTCTTACTTGCCAGATTATCCCTTTCCTTATCCTAATCACCTTGGTATTTTTTTAACAACTTCCTTCTCCTCTTCCACTTTTCCTTCTGGTCCTCCTCTTTCTTCTAGAGTCTTTCTGTTCCTTTTTCACCTTTAACTCACCTTTCTCTCTTTCTTTTCTTCTCTGAAGATTTTTTCAGCTCAAGTATTTCTTTGTTAGTTCTATGTCTTCTCCTTAAGCTTTGGGAATCTGATGCTAAATGTTAACTAAATATTAAGAAACCCAGTTTTTTAGAAATGTTTTTTCAAGATCATGGGATTTTTAGATCTTACCATTTCAAGATCATCTATACCAATGCTTACCTTTTACCGATAAATAAACTGAGGCCAAGAACTGTTGAGAGACTTCTATCATAAGGTTCTGAATTGGGAAGGTAGGAGGGTTGAAACCACCATCAAGATAAGTACTTATCTAATGAAATTTCAAATATCGGATCTGGCCTGGTCTCCTATCCTACTAACACTATAGTACAGTTGAAACAGAAGTTTCTGTGGTTGAAAATTAGAGAAGATGAATGTGTACTGTTACAAATCTTATAGGATCATAGATTTATAATTAAAAGATACCTCAAAGCAAGAGTTCTTAACTTGGGATCAATGAAGACACACACATATGTGTATGTGTGACTTGTTTAAAACCACATGAGTGGCAAGTGGCAGAGTCAGAATTTGAACTCAGACCCCCTGTTTCCATATCTAGCACATAATTACTGACAGCCTGCCTCCCACCCCCTCTCATTTCCATTTAATTTAAGAGGTAGTGTGGTATTAATAAACTGAGAATTAGACTTGGCATCAAAAAGATTTGGGTTTTAACCCAGACTGCAACCATAACTAGTTGTATGTCCATGGGCAGGTCATTTCAATTCTTTGGACCTCAGTTTCTTCACCTGTAAGATGAAGGAGTTGGAATCAATGGACAGCTAGGTGGTGTAGTGAATAAAGTGTTGGGCCTGGAGTCAGGAAGATCTGAATTCAAATCTGGCCCCAAATCCTTATTAGCTATGTGACCTTTGGCGAGTCACTTAATGCTTTTGCCTCAGTTTCCTCATCTATAAAAATAGTTGGAGGAGGAAATAGCAAACCACTCCAGTATCTTTGCTAAGAAAACCCCAAATGGGGTCACAAAGAATCACACACGACTGAACAACAACAACAACAACAAAGAATCAATGACCTTCAGGTCACTCTAAAATGATCTATTAATTTACTTATCTTTGTATGTATCTGTCTGTCTTTCTAACTATCTTTCTATCTCATCTCTCTCTCTTTCTCTCACTCTCTCTCTCTATCTTTGTAAGTCACTTCAAAATTCTCCCAGTCTTCTCTCATTCTTTCTAGTAGCGTTCCATATTAATAGGGATTGCAAATAGGAATTGGAACCTTACCTACCCCCACAAGAGAAATAATGATATCTAAAACACAATTACACCGCTGTTTATTCATTTATAAAACTAATTGTAATTAATTTTTCCGTTAATAATAAATACATCACTTATTAATACATCTATGACATTCTGACTTTGCTTAAATCAGACAAAACAGGTAGAAGACATCATAAAAATTGCATTAAAGAGCCAGTACAGTGAAGGAAGTGACAACTTGCTATTGAAAATTAGTACCTTCCAAAAGACATTTTATCCTTTTAGTTGTTTCTTAAAAATAAAAAAAGAAAAACGACTACCCTACTGAGACGAAGGAAAAGACGAACGTTTGAATTTTTTTTAAAAAAGGATTGGTAACAAGGGAAGACAAATGTTGTACTGCAGTGAGCCCCTAACGCCTTTCAGAAACTTAAGCTTCTTTTTTCTTAGAGAAACAGTATTAGTCAGGACTAATATTTTTTTTTCCTAAGAAAAAAATATTCCTAAGAAAAGAATATTAACCAGGACTAATATTAGTTCATAAAAAAAAAACAAACCTACTTTCACTGAATGAAAAGAGATGAGAATATTCCTGCAGTATCTTGTCAAATTACCATTTTAATGTTTTTTTCGAAGACATCTTACAGTTCATATTACCCAAGAGGTCTATGAAGGAGGTAAATACTTCCTCATTTCATCGTTAAGGCAATACAGTTGTTAGAGAAGTACCATTTGTCAGCAAGTGGAGCTGGATTGGAAACTGAGTCTTTAATAGTTTACCTTTCCCCATTCCATTGTGTTTCCTTCAATCTTCAACCTTCTTCCCTAAGTGGACCTCATTTCCATAATCATATGTAATTCCTCAGGCCAAACTGAAAACTCGGGTTGTATCTATTGACATAGTTGACACAACACATTGCATTATTACTCAGATATCCCAGGGGCTAAGCCAAGCTGGAGGGTGACCCAGCTTCCAGGGGTCCCAAGAGCTATTTTATTTAGTTTGCTATAAAAGACATTCTCTTTAGAGGCTACCATTACAATGAGCTTAGTGTTCTCTATGGCTGAGCAAGAAATCCCAGGAGATGCTATTACTTGCTTCTAGACTAGGGGAGAAAAAACTGCTCTTTGCTTCTTTAGGGGTAAGGACAGCTTAAGCATATTAGAAAGAAAGCCGATTTTAGAGTCAGAACACCTCAGTTTATATGCAATCTCTGATGCTCACTACTTGGCCAAAGTTGGGCAAGTGGTTTAAACTCCTGAGGTCTCAGTTTCCTTATGCATTGAAAGAGGCCACTTCCACCTCTATGCTCTATGATTCCAGATTCATGATCCCACAACCTGTAGAATAATTCCAGATATAGAAACACAGATATAGTCTCATTTTTTTTTTGAGGAAATATCAAGACCCAGCTTGGCTAATCAGACCCTGATTCATGTACAACTCAGCAGGAGTTAAATCTAAACGGCTGGGGGTAGGTTTTGACTCAGAAATTGCTTGTGAGTAATTGAGAGTGGTATTTGACTCTGTGGGCTATTTTTAGAAAGTGTACAAATGGCCAACAGTAATACATCCTGTCTATCTCGTTTCCATTTCCTTTAAGTCTGCTAGATCCTTTTTTGGAAAAAATGCTGCTTCTATGAATTTTACTGAGTGTCCAGCTAAGTTTTTTTTTTTTTTTGAAAAGGTAACATTAATTAATATTGAAAAGCTATGGGATACATGATGGCAAAGCTGTAATTAGGCTAGTGCAGTTTCTTCTTTTCCACTCATTTTTTCCTCCCCCTTCTCACTGATTTTGGCATTTTAAGCTTTCAAATAAATAAATAAACATGACTTGGACACTATATCTAAGCTTTTTGTCTTTATTATGTATTTATTCTTTCTAGATTTAATTTACATGTATATATATAGATTACAGACACACATGTGGCATATATGTATATGTGTGCATACATATACACATATATGTATATAATGTCACTGGGAATTTTTACAAATGAAATCACAGGTCCACTGAAGACAAACAAAAATAATGCTTATGCACATACACACACATACATACACGCACACAACCAATCAATCAAGCAACTAAGTATTTATTAAGTTGGTGCTGGGGATAGAAAGACCAAAAATTGAAACCGTCTCTGCTTTTAAGAAGCTTACAATTTGTTCCAGTAGACCATATGGATGCACACAAGAATTGTTCACATACGCATACAGATGTTAATTATTGACTTTTGTCTTCAAAGAGGACCAAAATGACATCACTATGTTAAGAGTCAAGTTACAGTGTGTCTGACTGTGGCTGATCAGACCAAGACAGGCTTGGAATGCTCTACCACAGGTCAAGCACAAATAATACACTTGAATATTTGGGTGGGTTCTCTAAATTTGTGAATCTCACATTTCTTTTGATCTACACCAATTCTTCTTTGCTCATAGAGCACAGCAGCTTCTCTGATGAGAGCGTGCCATTCTGAGTGGACCTGTGCCAGTGTCTCCCATGTCGCATAAAAGTTCTTAAGAGAGACCTTGAGAGTGGCCTTGTATCACTTCTTCTGACCACCATATGAGCACTTGCCCTGTGTGAGTTCTCCATAAAATAGTCTTTTAGGCATGCGTACATTTGGCATTCATACAATGTAGCCATACCACTGGAGTTGTGCTCTCTACAGAAGATTTTCAATATTTGGCAGTTTAGTTTGAGAAAGGATCTCAATGTCTGGCATCTTAGCCTGTCAGTGCTAATTTTGACCCAACATACATATATACACACACATATAATACATATAGGCATATATGTATAAACACAATACACATGTATGTATACACACATGTGCACACATATGTAAGTGGTGTCATGTGTGGCTTTCAGGGAAGCAAGAATAGATATCTCTAACACCTTCTCGCCTCCACCATTCTCCAAGGAAGACTTTGATTCTTGCTAAAAGGGGAAGCAGGAGGTTGGGGCAAGAGTCTGGGCACCCTGCTGTCGTCAAAGAGAGAGGGTATTAGGTTATATTATATCTACCTGCTTTCTTAGATATTATTAGCCTAGGGGATGTAATTTTTAGGTTCAACCTAAACCCCTGATCACTATTCCTTAATGGGGATGGAGGGACCAAGCTCTGTATCTAAAACTTGACTTCTTTCCCACCAGTAACTTCCCAGAAGTAACAAAGAGTAAAGAAATCCATTTGTCCAAGTTGACAACAAAACAGAAATCAGAGAAAGTGTACATATGAGAAGATATATGATAGACAATACAGATTGAAGGAGCTCTTTGATTGGGAGCAAGCTACCTCAGCTCAACTAAAAGAGAGAAACTCCTAGATATCACCCAAGTCTCCAATATAGCAAGCTGGAAATGATAGAGTCATGATAGAAATTACTAGTACTTCCCATGCTGGCTTCTTTCCAGAGTCTTTTTATCCCTTCAGGGATCTGAAGAGAGGTTGGCATTGCTAATCTACTCTCTTAAAGTTTGAAGCCAGAAAAAACTCAGGATCTCTCTTCTCTGCTGCTTCATCCACTTCTTCCCCACCTTACTTGAACATCTTGAACTCCACCAATGAGGAGAGAGTCCCACACGATTAGTTATTTAGCCATGGCTAAATTTATATATGTATATATATGCAGATGTATTTATCTGTCTTTATAGATCTCCATCTATCGCATTTATATATATTTACACGTATATACATATAGACATAGCTACATATACACCTGTGTGTACATATACACAGACACTTGTATTACCCCATTAGAATATAAGATTCTTGAAGAAAGAGTTAGTTTCATTTTCTCTCTTTGCATCTCTAGAATCTAGCATAGTCTGGTACATCATGGATGCTTCATGAATAATTATTGAATTCCAATGAATTGATGTCAAATCTTTGAAGCCCATATTAGAAGCATTACATGAAATTGAATTGATTTTAAACCAATAAAATTTTCTATTATAGGCATTGGCATTGTCCTTCACAGATGTAAAATCTCTACCAACCTCCCAGCAATAAGAAATGAATTTTGGTAAGTAGTCATGATAGATTTCATTGATACATCCATGCCTTTTTGTTTGGTCTAGATTGATATTAAAAATAGTGCCAGGTAACTCTCTAGCCAATCAATCCCCAAACAATTAGTAAGTTCTTCCTTTGAAGCATGCACCATGCTTAATGCTGGGGAAAAATGAAACAAAGAATCAATTCCTACTTTCAGGGAGCTTATGTTCTATCAGGAAGAGAAGAGATGCACAAGGACATTCTGGAGACAGTGCAAACTACTTCTCACAAGCCTATAGTTCATTTTCAGTGTGAGCATTTAAACCTCAGAAATCATCAAATGTTAAAAATCAGGGCTTGGATTATTATTCTGTTGATTGTCTAGGCTTAAAAATGTAATGAGAAAATATTAATAATGCAGAGTAAACTTGAAGTATATCTTTTGGTTGCTAAACATTTGTCAGTATATCCCTGAATAGTATAAGTACTGTAAAGGACTATAATAAGTTACAGAGAAAGTACTGAACCTCGTTGGCAGAAGGAGTTTCCTTACTGGGAAGACACTAAATCTGTGATTAATAATTGTAAGTATTAGTAATGTATGCATAGAAAATCTATTTCAAAGTGCTTTCATGAGTATCATTTGATGGAAAGTAGGTAGGACAAAGGGCATTAGTGGAAATTCAAACATTCAATAGACTTCAAACTGCCTATCAAACTTAGAGCTAGATATATTTCCTGTATCTGCTCATGCTTTGTTGAATTGGACTGGATTAAACTATTTTGCTAGAAACAAATGTCACAGCCTGAACCATTTAAAGCTGTCTATACAATACTAATCTTTCCATTTTAAGAAATAAGTCATTAGAGGTTTGCTATTAATCAATTAGGAATGTGAAATTCAACACATGAGATAAACTTGCGAAGAGAAAGGCTGATCCACTTACTCTACCAGACAAAGAATGATCTTCAGGGTCCCGGGACCCTGAAATCACCCAGAAACTGATAGTGCTAACTCCCATCGTAAGAACAAACCTTTATTTCTTTGTATTTTTCTGGAATGAGGCATCCCTTGGTACTATTTCTGGAGGTAAACAGCTCCTAGCAGCAAATGAAGAAAAAGGTTACTCAGCCTCTAGGCGGGTGTTATTCATTTGGAAATCCGAGCCCTAATTGTAGCCCCACATGCCAAGCCTGAGGCCTCAGGCCGAATCAGCATTATAGCCCATCTGTCATCCTTCACAGACACTAATGCCATGTTTCAGGTACAGTATATCAAACCATTATAACGCAATTAGCAATTCTCTCTTTCATTGGAAAGGTACCCTCCTGAGTCACCGCAGCCTCGTTCCCAGCGTTATTGTCAAAGATCCATTAGGGTTTCTGATTAGTTGAATAACTTGGGGTTGAAACATGGTAGTTAAGCTTTCAACTTGAGATCATTTTCTTTCCTTAGTCTTTGTACTGTGAGTCAGGCAGTTCAGAAGTTGCAAGAGTTCGAAACACTGAGCTCTCAGTTTAGGGACTTTCAGAAGCAGCTCTCAATTTTCAGAATACCAGGAATCCTGTTACCTTTATTAAACTGGGCCAAGAATATTAGTCATTCTTCAGGCTTCACAGGATTTATTTCTGTAAGGGACTCTGGAGATCATAGGGATGAACATAAGCTCTCTGGAGATCATAGGGATGAAGGGATGAGCTGCAAGAAACTTTATAGGTTAAATAGTTCAACCCCCTTATGTTAAAGGGGCTATAACTGAGGCTTAGAAAGATTGTGGTTTGGCCAGATTCACGTGACTGGGAAATATCCAAGGCAGGATTCAAACTCAGGTCTTACTAACTCCAAGGTTGACACTCTACGACACCGTATCTTTCTTTTTACAGGTGAGAACATGACACAATAGAAAGAACATTATATTTCAAGGCATTGGACTTGAGTTTTAATCTTGACTCTCCTACTTATTACCTGATTAGCCAAGTCACTTCACCTTCTGGAGTCATCATCTATGAAATCAGGGAATGGGATTATATGATTTCCCAGATCTCTTTCATCTGAATTGCTATTCAGTCGTTTTCAATCACGTCCAACTCTTCAGGACCCCATTTGGTGTTTTCTTGGCAAAGATACCGAAGTGGTTTGCCGTTTCCTTCTCTAGTTCATTCTACAGATAAGAAAACTGAGGCAAATAGGGTGAAGTGACTTGCCCAGGGTCACACAGCTAGTTAAGTGTCTGAGGCCAGATTTGCACTCAGGTTCTCCTAACTCCAGGACTGGCACTCTATCCGTTCTGCCACCTAGCTAGGTGGCACAACCTAGCTAGGTCTCCTCTGTATGAGTGTATAAAAATGAGGGCTGGAAAAGTGAAATGAATTCCTCTAGGTGAGACAAGTAGTGCATACTGGAGATATAATTTGAAACCAAATGAAAGATTAACTTTTTCTATAGCATTAAAAAGAGACCAGGACACTCATTGACTCTGGAGTGAGAGGATTTAGCTCCAAACCTAACTTCTAAAAATTATTCCATGCATGACTTGAGGTAAGTCACTTAATCTTTCTGAGTCAATATCCCCCACAGTAAGGGGGATATATTGTATGGCTTCTGGAAACTCAGCATTCAACATCGATAATTCTGTGACCTCTTGCATTGGAATATTTTGTGAAAATTAAAAAAAAAAGTTATACCACCTAAAATCAAGGATGTGATGATAAATGTTTAATACCTGACTCTCTGGGGGAGGGTTGCACATAACATGTTTTAATTTTAATATGTATTGCTAACATTTTCTCTATCACTTTTTAAAGTCTAGATAATTAACAAGATAATAAATCAAACCCTGATTTGTATTATTTGGTCATTTCCAAGGTGTAAACAATCATACTGAAAATTTTCCAATTTGCTCTCACTGGCTAGTAGAAGCCGACTCTAGCCACATCCCTGCCTAAAACCAACACTAAACTTTGGTCTACCTGAAATGCCTATTTCTGCTCTGTTTTCCCACTCCCTTCTCTAGAGATGAAATTATTTCCTCTCAATATGTTCCTGTGTTTTAGTTATTTCAGGACTTCAAGCATTGGTAACCTCATCAGAAAGCATTCCCTTCTGTGATGTAGATTTCAACCCCCAGATTGACTTCATATATCATAGAATCATGGATGTAGAGCTGGAAGGAAGTTAGGAAGTCTTCCTGTTCAACCTGCTCATTTTATAGATTAGGACACTGAAGTCCAGAGAGGTCATAGTTACTGAGAGTTTTTTGGTGCCAAAATAAGAATCATTCTGTCATCAGCCTAGCAATGAGTATCTCCAAAGTTTCCTACTTTGTTCAGATGATAGACAGAATTAATCTCTAGGCCCAGAAAAGAAGCTTTTCTGGCTTAATACAAGCAATGAACTTGAAATTCACTGGTCTAACCTACAAGAAGCCAGGGTCATTTTCCTGCCTTGATCAGTCATAAAGAAAAATAATTTCATGCAGCTTCTCCATTTGTAAAGTCACAAAATCAGAATGACCAAAATACAGTAGAAAAGGACCTTTAGTGCTAGAAAAAGCTGACTCTTTTATTGTATTAGCTCATCAGATGTGAACCAACTAAACCCAAGCTCATCTTGACGTTAGGGAAAATGTAGAAGTCTCCCCTCCCCTCAGTAATCATCAGTCATGGGCAATACACAACATTCAAAAATAGATAAAATCTCTGTAAGATCTCTATTCTCTCTCTCTCTGTCTCTCTGTCTCTCTCTGTCTCTCTTTCCTTCCCTCTCCTCTCTCCTTTTTAGTCTCTTGAATTTTAAAAAAATGCAGTACATTATAGCATTATTATATTTCATTTTGTTTATAATTTTAACATCTTTCCCACTATCTGTGCTCCCTTCCCTGGGTGGGTGGGGGGGGAGAAGAACAAACACTCCCAAAATAAAACCATCAATACTTATCTACATAGTCCAGCAAAACAAATTTCTGTACTAGCCAGGTTTAAAAATAAGTATCTCTTTCTGCATTTTATGTTTATCATTTCTTTGTCAGGAGCTAAGTGATATGTTTTATTTTAATTCTTTTGGACTTTAGGGTTATAGTTTCATTCATTAAAGTTCTTAAAGTCTTTCAAAATTGTCTTTCTCTAATCAACTGATATCTGCATAAATTGTTTTTCTAGGTTTGCTCACTATGCTTTGCATCAATTAATTCTTCTAGGTTAAGTCTTCTAGATTTTCTCTGAAATTGTCCCTCTCATTGTTTCTTATGGCACAATAATATTTCATTACATTCATATGCCTCAATTTATTTAGCCATTCCCCAATGGGAAAACATATCTTTAGTTTCCAGTTTTTGGCTAGTACAAAAAGAGTCCAGCACCTTTCCTTCGAGGATTCAGAGAGAATAGCATTGGCAACGCTCTGCTTGGCATTCAAGGACCTTGATAATCTAGCCCCCTTCTATCTTTCCAGTTTTCTTACACCTTACTCCCCAACACATACTCTTTTATCCAGTGATATTGACCTCCTGGCTGTTTCATAAACAACACACTCCCTCTCTCAGCCCAGGGAATTTTTCTGACTCTGCGTCATGCCTGGAACGCTTTTCTTCCTTCTGACTACTGACCACCTTGGCTTTCTTTAAGTCCCAAGTAAAATCCCACCTTCTATAGGAAGTCTCCCTAACCCTTCTTAATTCTGGTGCCTTCCCACTATTGATTATTTCTTATTCATCCTATATATAGTTTGCTTTGTGTGTATATATATATATGTTTTCATGTGTTAGCTTCCATTAGATTGTAAGCACCTTGAGGGCAAGGATTGTCTTTTGTCTCTTTTTGTATTGGTAGTGCTTAGTACAGTGCCTGGCATAGATTAGGCACTTAATAAATGTTTATTGATTGATTGATTGATCTTATTTCTTCACTGGGGAGAATTCCTAAAAATTTAGTCCTAAAAAAAGTTCCAAAATTTAAAAATGTAAAACTATTCATTTGAGGCACATGAAGAACATGTTTTAATAACATTCTCAAATTTTGATACTCATTTTACGTATGTAACTGAACTTCTAAAAAAAGCCTGGAGCATTTTGTGTACTGCTGTATTTGCGGAGGGAGATGTGACTCCTACATAGTGATGAGTGTGCTGACAGGACTATGGACTTGAATTTAGAAGATGCTGAAAGTACTTATGGCCCTTAAGCAGAAAAATCAACCAGTATTGGCAAATAGCAAGAAGAATTAGTTAGAATAAGAAACTAGTAGATCCCCAGCTTTCATGGGTGGTGTCTCTAACTCCAGGTCTCCCATTATATCTTGTTTGTCCTTGGCACCATTTATGCCTTCCTAGTGATGGATCTGCCCTTCAAATTTCTTCTGGATCCTTATCCTTCGTTCTGAAAGAAGACAACCCCCTCATTCTCTTTGGGATTTGTCAGCCTTCTCTAGACTGTTGGTATTTTTTTTTATTTTTATAAAATAAACAAAACACACTAACAAAAACTAAACAAAAACAAAACACTGCTCCCTTTGTTCTCTGCCTAATTTACCCCCCCCAACACATTAATTTATCCCATACTTTATTTTGAAAGAAAAGCAAGATAAGACAAGAGAATAGGCTCAACTTGGCCAAATCCTCCAAGAGAGCCATTTTGAAAAATTGCTGGTAGTTCACATGTGGTGTTTATAGTGCCCCAGCATTTGTATTCACACTTGCAAGGGAAATGTCAATTCCAAGGTTGAACCTGTTGTAACAGAATCCCCCTGTGTCTGCTTCTGTGTTTGTTTGATATGGGTCCTTCATGTTCCCATAACTGAAAATAGAAACAACTTTAAATGTCACATCCTTTCCCTGACCACAGTGCAAAGCAGAGAGATCCGGGAAGGATAGTAATAGTAGTTAACAAAACCCTTGCTAGAAATTCCGAGATGCTTCAGTCTCTTGCAAGCTTCCCTTCATGTTGAAATGGTATAGGCTGAATATCTCCTTGGTGATTTGACCTATCTTTGGATGCCTACAGTTATGTGACGCTGGAGTGACTAGGTCTAAAGTCACATTGCAAGGGGAAGGAGGGTTATTTACTGCTACAGCAACCTCAATGAGCAGAAAAAAATAATGACAAGAAGAGAAACGATAATAATGTCTTACATTTGTATAGCAATTTTTTGGTTTGCCAAGTGCTTTACATGTATAACCCCATACTGGCAGCATGGAATGCTGGGAGATAAAGTTTCCTGAACTGAAAGGGAAGTTTGCTCAGGGACAAGGGAGCCTCAGTGTTAGGTTCTGCACAGAAGAGGCAGAGCACCTCTGTCCCAGTGGCTCCCAATATTTTCCAGATAGGGAAAGCTATACTTCTCAGAAGCTCATGTGTTTAATATGGGGCTATTGTCTCATTTTATGCTTTCAACCATCCTGTGAGGTGGCTATTTCATCTTTAAAGAGGACAGAATTATATAAACCAACATCAAACTCTACCATATGTGAAATTTTGAATATACTGGAAATGGGAAACACATTATAGCCATTTTATAGATGAATGAATGAATGGAAAGTGTTGTTTACTCTGTTCAAAGTGATTGAGGATATAGTAAATAGATATGTGATATATACATATGCATGTGCATATATATCCCTATATATATCCCTATATACATGTATAGGTACATATTATATATGTATACATACACACACACATACATATCCCTGCTGTTGTTTCAACCTCTGTTATATCTATCCTTTCTTGCCTCAAGTGAAAGATTATTGAATTTAGAATTGACTAGATTACAATCAGAGGGCTGGAAGAGCAAGCCACTTAACATTCAATGATGAAAATCCACGAAAAAGTTTTTGGTTAACCAAGTCTGGTGAGGAGAGGAACTCTGGGTGATCTGTTTGACCCACCAAACTAGTGGACCAAAGGGAGGATGAAGGAGTGATTAGATCATTGCCTATGCCAAATTTGGAAGTGAACTTGGTAGGAGTGAATGCTTTGTAGCAACTTCTTTAAATATATAAAGAGTATATAATGCATCTAAATAGAAAAGCAGTCTCTGCTTCCAACATGCTTCTCATGTTGCATTTGAGAAAAACAACACATGTCAATGAAGAAACTGAGGCTAGGCAGGGTTAAGCACCTTGCCAGAGGTCACATGAGTGACCTCCAACACGTACAATTATAACCTTACTTGCAAGCTGTTTTTAATTAGGTCCAAGGATGAAGGATTCAAGCCCTGTTCTTTCTGATGTCAAATCAGTGCTCTTACCAGGACAGATGAGTCTACCCCAACATAATAAATTTTGAATACTCTCCCAACACACTCACAGAGGGGAAAATTCCTTTTTGCTGGAGGTGGTTTACTTTTTGCATTCCACCAGATTAAAAACATTTTGCTGTTTTTGCTATGAGAAATTTTCACCCAGACAAAATGTGTTAAAACTTATAATCAAGTTAAAAAATTCTCTCTCTCTTTCTCTCTCTTTTTGACTTTCTATCTCTCTTTCTCTCCCACCTCCTCTCTCTGAGGAAAGTGAGGGTGCAGATTTGAGTATTTTAAGGAACACAGTGGCACCCCAACCCCACTAAATGAAGAAGCTCCTGGAAGAAAAAAAAACAGAAAAAAATAATAATTTGTCAAAGTAAAACTTGCAATACCAGCTAAAGCCCCACTGGGTATCAGTTTAAATATGATCTCACCATCAATTTCCCTCTGCATTTTCCTCCAGAATGAATTGGCATCAGGCTTAAATTTTGATTTACACCCAAGGTCCATGCTTTCTACTGTTGCCACCAATGCCTATCCCAATTTGATCCAGATAAGAACCCTATAAATCTTATCTCACTTCCTCAATGGAGGGTAACTCATTCCAGCCAGAATTCCAGTGGACTATATTGTGCCCATCCTCCTTGACTGCCTATCCACCATGTAAATATCTATATCTCCTTCCCCCCTCAAAAAATTACTTGATTCACTTTTTTTGTGTCCTGTCCCATTGTGTGCTGCACTTGTCTGGTGGAGTTGCCCTTCCAAACCATCCTGGTTCTGTTCTGGGAAGCATGGGCCATTTCCCAAGACTTAGTAATGATTCAGCATCCACACCTATATCCAAACTTTTGGTTTTAGAGGATATAAAAAGAAAGGTTGAATCAAGAACTGTAAGCTCCCATGGTAGACCCCTCTCCTTCCCTTCTCTTCAACATCAGGGCTATGAATAGAATTTTCCCCCATGGCAAAGAAAGGAGATTGCTGCCTTTATCTGAGTAGGATTTTGGTATTTCCAGCCTCCCTGAGTTGGTGTTAAGACAAGCATATATATTTAGATGTGAAAAAAAAAAACTGTTCCTTTTTTCTCCCTTGGGAAATAGTGGATGAAAGAATTGTGAATTTTTACAAAAAACCCAAAACATTCCATTTTTACCTGCAAAAAAAAATAACATCAGCAAGAAGAAAAAAATTAATGAAGTGACCCTTTCTACCTGTTATTACTCAGGTCATCTCCATAATCCAAACAGATTTCCTCCTCCTCTTCTACCAGCTAATGTCCCTTTATTCCTTAATAGCCTTCCTCCAACACATACACTTACAACCTTACTCCTAAGCTGTTTTTAATTAGTTGCCTAAGCCATGTTTTCTTGTGTTTAAGTTCTTAATATGTCCAGTGGAAGAGATGCATTGATTCCAAGAATAATCTGAATGCAATGTTGTGGAAATCAACGTACATTTTGAGAAGTCCTAGGGAATGTTGTTGGAAGTTATTAGGGACCTTCAAAATTTTAGGAAGCGAGGAGGAAATAAATAGTATGAAAATTAATAAGGATTAGGCTTCTGCTATTTTTGCTATAAGGAACTCTAGGGTGAGAAAACTTCCTCCATCAATGCAGATCAATAATTTTTTTCCCTAATTTTGAGTCTTAGGGAGTTGCCTAGAATACTCAGAGGTTAAATGATTTGCCCAAATGACTTACCCACACAGCAAATATATGTCAGAGATGAAACTTAAACCCAGAACTTTCTGACTTAAAGCCCAACCCTGTGAATTACACCATGCTTCCTTTTATGGTCTAAGAGGACAAATGGAACATTGTAAAAAGAATAATATGTACAATGTTATTTTAATGTTATGTAACATGTACAAATGTTATATTTAAAAACGTATAAATCGCATTTTAATGTTAATTAAATTTAATAAAATGTAAATTTAGATGTGTAAAATTGAAGAGAATAGAAGCTTTTTTGAAAAAAAAATATTTCCAAAGCATTTGAAGATGGTCTTCAGTACTGTTTCTCCTATTTTTCAATGCTTTTCTGGAATATTCTAGAAAAATATAACTATGGTGTATACTCTTTAATTTCTGAAAATCATGTTGGCAATGCTCAATTTCGCCTCTTCCCATTTGTGTGACATTGGGTGCGTAATTAACCTCTTTGTTTTGGCTTCCCCAAAATGTTGGACTTGTGCTAGGTGATCTCCACGGTACAAGCTTGTTTTGTGATTTGATGGCTAATTGGGGTTGAGTTTCAGGTCATTGAGGCTGACACTGGAGAGGCAAAGCCAGTCAGCCCTTCTGTGATATTAAGGGTGGAACACAGGGTGAGGATGTGCTTGTCATTCTCCTGGGGCTGCTGCCAGTTTTCCCTCCCTCTACTTCTGTCCCTTCAATCTCCTTTCCTCGGTAACCCTATCTACTACTTTCCATTTAATGTTGAGGTTCTGATCAGTGCTTGAGTGGTTTAAGGGTTTGTGTGTGGGAGGTGGGTAGGGACTGGGGTGGCTGTCTCAGTGCTTTGCCCCCCCCACCAAGTATAAACAGATACAGCAAAGCCAGAATTAGAGTTAGACATTTCACTGAAGTTCTCGTTGCTTTCTGGTGGAATGCCTTCTTGATTTTTCTGACTGCTTACTGTGATGATTTTGGAGGGGGAAGGACAGTAAGATTTTATTTTTTCTTAAGGGTCCTTCACAGTCTGGCTCCAATCTACCTTTTCAACCTTATTAGGCATTTTTCCATTTCATGCATTCTGTACTCCAGACACACTGATCCTGCTATTCCTCAAATACAAGTGACCTTCCATGTCTGTTTCTGTCCCTTTTCCCAAGCTATGCCCCTGCATTCCTAGAATGAGCTCCCCTCACTCAATCCTGAAAGAATTTCCGAGCGAAAAAGACCTCAAAATTCATCTATCCCAACTCCCTTTCTAAAATGTGAATTCTATCTCTATTCTAAAGAAGTGGTCATGAAAGCCAGGAATTTTTTTAAAATAAAAATGTGCATGTATATATAAAATCTATTTCTCTAGCATCTATATTTTAATATTATCTATATTTCTCACTGCTTGGTTATCTTCCTCATGGTTTCTAAGCGGTACAGATACGTCCCTAACTGGGACGCTAGTCCCATTTACCTCTGCCTTAGTTGAGTATCACATTAGTATCTTTCCCAATTCCCATTTCTCTGGCTGAGTATTGTTACAGTTTGGATAGCTGTCATTTGGTAGTCCCAGACAGAGCAAGCTTCTACCTTTTGTCTTTCTATAGAGGAGGGAGGAGGGGAAAGATAGAGTGGAGCTATGTTTTAAGCCCACGGTGAGTCACCTTGTGTGACTCGTCCAGAGCATGGCAGGGGATGGGGTGCTGAGTGAGTATAGTAGGGGTTAGGAATCAGCCTTATCTGTTGTTAGTTCATTGTTACTTATTTTTTATCTTTCCTTTCATTCTCTTATATATGTATGTATGTATGTATGTATGTATGTATTCATTTATTTATTACTTGTTAGGATTTTTGGTATCTTAAACTATGGAAACAGCTAAAATTAACTTATCTTTTGTTCTTAATTTCTATTTTGGAGATTTTGAGAGGTCATAAAGTATTGAAAAACCTGTTAAGCCTTCCATCTTGTTTGTCATGTGACTCAGAAGTCAGATCAGAAGTTCTTAATACTATTTTTTTGTGTGTGTATATGTCATGGACACCAGTGGTAGTCTTATGAAGCCTATAGACGCCTTCTCATAATATTATTTTAAAATTCTTAAAATAAAATGTATAAAATTACCAAGGAAACCAATTATATTGAAATACAGTTATCAAAATATAATTTAAAAAAAAAAGCCGAGTTCAGGTCTTAGATTAAGAACCTTGAGTAAAGATCTCTAAGGTCCCAATCCTACTCTAATATATATGATCTCAGATCATGATTTCTTTCATGATTAAATTTTTAAAAAATCTCCATGATTTCCACAGCTGCTAGTACCCCCTCAAAAGAAAATTTCCTTTACTAATATTGTCTAAATATTTTATATGACTATGTGTGTGCATATTTCTCCTCTGATATAATGTGAGGGAAGGACTTCTTCCATTGAGGAAGGGACTTCTTTTTTTTCCCCCAGCACCTAGTAAAGTACCTGGTACACAACAGGCACTTAATAAATGCTTATTGATTAATTGATTAATTTGTGAAATCTGGAGAGTGGTTGGGAGTTGGTTTCTCTTTCCTAATTTCTAAGACAGCAAACCATACTTTTCAGTCATTAGTCATTCTAGGCAGTAAAAGGTAGCCAGGATTCTGTTGCTGGTTCCTTGTCAACATCAATTGCCCAGAAAAAGGCAAAAGACTAAGTAGCATAGTATGACAAATTATAGAAAAGCTGCCAAATAGCTTTCAAGAGTGCAGGAGTGTTCATTAATCTCTCTTTTCCACCTACAAAGCAGCAGTTTCTGTGTTTATTTCCTTTTCCACAACTAGACACCTTTACATGCATGAAAGGGTTGGTTTGTGCAGCGGGATATGGTTAGAATACTTCTCTTCTGAGATTATTGAATAGCTAAAAAGGAAAAAAAAATAAACCTTCAGAACTTGGCCTCAAAATAAGTTCATAGAAAGGTAGATCTGGTTCCTGGACTCAGTCTTAGGGTTATATATACATCATTTTGTATATATGGACACAGATGGAATTTAGACTTGCCCATGGAGGAAACCAAAAGAAGGCTCATTAAAATTTTCTAATAAACGTAGAGGTGATTTCTTGATTCACATAGCATAGCCTTCCGTCCTCAGAGTTTTTAATAAAATTTAATTTGCCCCAGGGAAATGAAAGTTTATGAGAAAAATAAACTTATAGGATTCAAAAGCATCTTTAAAATTATAAAAATCCAAACCAGCCATTTAAAATATGTTACCACCCTCTTGGGGGGTTGCCATTTCACTGGTCCCTTGCACAGCTCCCAATGCAGCTAATCCTCTTGACAGCTAATGGAATTCAAACATGAATTGAACACCTACAAAACTGCCAGCTTATCATTATAAGTACTGGAGAAATAAAGATCAATTTGACACAGATGACCTGATTCAATTACCTCTAAGATCAACTATAAAATCCCCTGTTTGGCTTTTAAAATCCTTTATAGCCTGCCCCCATTTTATTTTTTCTGTCTTCTTTCACCTTACTCCCCTCCATGTACTCTGAAATCTAGTAACACTTGTTTCATTACTGTTCCTCATGCACGGCACTCTATCTCCTGCTCTAGGTATTTTCACTGACTGTCTCTCATGCCTGAAATTCTCTCCCGTCTCATCTTTATCTCCTGGCTTCCCTGACTTCCTTTAAGTATCAGCTAAAATCCCATCTTCTGCAAGAAACCTTTCCCAATTTCCTTAAGACCTAAGATCTAATGTTTTCTCCAATTTATCATATCTATGTAAGTATGGATATTAGTATGTATGTAGATACATATATATGTATGTGTATATAAGCATATGTTTATGTGTATAGATATATACATTTATATCTTGATTATTCATCTATGCATATTGTTTTTATTCAGTGGTGTATGACTCTTCATGACTTTTTTTGGGTTTTCTTGGCAAAGATACTGGAGTGGTTTGCCATTTCCTTCTCCAGATCATTTTTACAGATGAAGGAAACTAAGGCAAACAGGGTTAAGTGACTTGCTCAGGGTCATACAGCTAGTATGTGTCTGAGGTCAGATTTGAACTCAGGAAGATGAGTCTTCCTGATTCTAAGACCAGCGCTCTATCCACTGAACCACCTAGCTGCCCTGTGTTATCTGGACAAGTTACTTAAAGCCCCTGTTCTATCATCTATAAAATGAGGTGGTTGGATTGAACTACATTTGACCTCCCCAGATCTATGATCTTATTACTGTTTTCATTTTTGTCTTCGAAGCCCCAACACCTAGTACGGTGATTGGCAAATAGTAAGTGCTTACTAAATACGTGGCAATTTATATTGAATTGAAATAAATTGAAAGGTTTGATATCCTAGCTCTTGTCACTTTAAGAGTTCAGTTAATTGGTTCTGCCAGGCTTCATCAAACTATAGACTAACTAGATCCAGAGGAGACTGAGATATTAATAAGAATGCTAACTTAAAAAAAAACCACTTCTTTTTTAAGTCAATAAATATAGCTTAGAAAAAAAAGAAAAAATAAATATAGATTAGACTCTAGACAAAACTATGTTTCCCGAGTAAGACTGTACCTGGGATACAAAAGGGAAGTATGCTTCAGTGACTAGGGGATTAGAGACAGATATTGATCATGTGATGATAGTATGATATATTTAAAACTAGAGGGAAACTTAGAAGCCAACTAGTCCAATCTTCTCATTTTACCTGGGAGGGAACTAAGGACTAAGCTTCTCTAAGGAGATTTCATGGAGGTCACACTTCCCTTTCTCACTCTAGTGCTTCCATGTGGCAGATCCATTCTGAAAATGTCCCATTCCAATGGCAAGGGTGAGATTAGCATGGGACAATTTTCCTCTTTCACATTCAATCAGTAACGATCTGGGTTTTATTGGTGTGTACTATACTTCTATGCTTACTTTGGCCATATAATGAAAGGATGGGATTCATTGACAAAGACCTTGATGTTGGGAATGATTAAAGGCAAAAGGAAAAGGGGATGGCGGAGGATGAGATAGATAGAATCATGGAAACAACAAACATGAACTTGGACAGACTTTGAGAGATAGTGAAGGGTAGAAGGGCCTGGCATGCTATGGCCCATGTAGTCATGGAGGGTGGGACATGACTGAATAATCTACTTCCAAGTTCATCCCTAAGCCTTATTCTCCTTAGCTCTATTCTAATCATCTCTGTTTCCAGATTACAACAAATACATGATTTAGTTCCTTCTACAACATTTCATTCTTATTGTAAGGAATCTTATCTTGAGTAAAATTTCCATGGTTTACATCGAGTCAATCTTGGCCGGATACATTCCCGATTGCCTTCTTTCTCCTTTTACATGACTTTCATGTCCACTGAACGATTTTCTCTTCAGTTTTGCTGGCCCCACCTTTATCTAATTCTCGATATCCACTTCACTTTTGGCCTAGGGGATCTTGGCCACTGCATATTCAACAACCGAAGCCATATCAAATAGGGGAAGATTTAAGTTTTCCTTGGTATTCAAAATAGTAACAAGAGCCAAAGGGGAATGGCAAGTATGTTCCCATGTAATTTAAATGTTTAAGTCAGAAGTCAGGAATCGCAACTACTGGAAATCCACCAGGCACAAACTGTATTTTGATTTCAAATACCTCCAATCAGTTTTCAGATGTTTTGAATTTAACAAAGAACTATTAAAATCCATGTTGTTGGAAGGGAAATTTGATCCTTCTGTCCCTCATTCCCTCATGCTCAGCTTACCAAAATATTCTTTTGTCCGAGCAAATAGAAGTCCAAAGAGACTTCAGAGACTATTTTAGGAGGACATACAGCCCATTTTCCTGCAGAAACAGGAAGTCATGTCTGCCCAAGAATAAACAAACCCCAAATGGCAGTTTGAATTTGGTCTGAAACTCAGAATCCACAGTTTGGGTTGACTCTAAACTTAGAAAAACATTATTTTTTCCTCCCTCATTATTATCCTGTCTAGCCCCTTGCCACTACAGGATTACCCACCACAACCCAATGGTTTGTCTTATTTTAAGTTATTCATCTGTGAGGTGAGGAGGTTGGGCTGCATGGCCTCTTGGGTCATTTCTAGCTCTGAATCTATGATCCTATTAACTACTGTAAGAATTCTATACACACACACACACACGTGTATACACATTATATTAGAAAGCACATAGCTTTCTTAAAGATGCTAAAATAATTCAAGGTTTACATAAGTAATTAATCATAAAACATTTTATTAAGTTTCAATTATGAGCCAGGTACTATTCTAGGTGCTAGAATATATAATTGTAATAACAATGGTTTTCCTATTTGGGAGGAATTGTTTTCTCTCTGTTATAAAGTTATTAATGACATTTCTTTTTTCTCCCTATGTGCTATTTATTTAACTGAAAGGGAGAATGAAGGTAGGAAAATAAAAATATAGATATAAGTATGATAGTAAGAAAATCCCTATCTTTCTAATTCTAACTATATATCATACCTATTTCTGTATAATATCTAAGTATCTATCTATCTGTCTGTCTGTCTGTCTATTTATCTATGTACCTATCTAAGTAATTATCTATCTAATCTATCTATAGCTAGAGTTACATAACTTGGGTTTCAAGTTTGGAATATTTCACATGAATCTTTCCTGATTGGTGGATAGAATGCTGACTGGAAATTGACTGCTTGTGTGAGGGGCATAATTAACATGAGAGCTTTTCAGAAGAGAGAAATTCTTAGTTCCTTCTCTGAGAGAGATGTTTATGCTATTTATTTTCATTCTCTCTCTCTCTCTCCCTCTCTCTCTCTCATCTCCAGTTTGTCTCCCTAGAAACTAGGGATTTCTTCTGTGTGTAAGATAGAGGTTTCTCTTTCTTGGTTTGAATTGAGACAAAAATCTGAAAAGATCATTCACTTTTGTGAATATTCTGATATATTCTCATCTATATAAGTTCTCCAGTTTCTGTTTGCTATTCATTGGATAAGTGGGTTTGTTTGTTATTCTCCATTTGTGATTGTCTTTTGTATAAGTCACATTTGGAAGGAAGGGGCTAAGCCAGTGGGTATCAGTTAAGAGTTGTCCTTTCCACCTTTGAGAGTGTATAGCTAATAAGGATTCTATCAACTTTTTGAAAGTAAAAGCAATCATTACCACAGACCAGCAATTATTACCAGAGTAGACAGATAAAATTCTAGTCAAGTACCTTTCTCTTTTGGAAACACAGTGGCCTGCCTTGTCAGTATTGCAGTCTCTCCTGGAAGGAAGAGAGAAAGATTCTAGGAATATTTATCCATGGGTTCCCTTGAGCTGAATTTACACAACTCATATGGACATGTATAATCCACATGGGCAAATGCGCATCCATGTATGTATGTATGTATGTATATACACATATATGTATATATACATATATTCATATACACATATATTCATATATATGTCTATCTCTAGATTTATCTCTTCTCCAACATCATTCTCTCCTTCAGTTAAATAGCACATAAGAACAAAAAATGTAATAAATCATTTGATAAGGGGCAAAAAACAATTCCTCCCAATCCTGAAAAAAATGCGTTCTTTCTTATGGCATAAAATGTATCATTATGGGGTTTGTAATTTAAATAGGATACAACAACTTCAAGAGTCTTCTGAGGTTCACTATACAGCCTTCACTTTAACTGTGATTTATTTACCAGCATTCAGAGTAGGGGATTGGTGGTGGGGGGAGGGGAATAAGAAGTCTAGATAATTTCTTGGGGTCATTTTAAACTACTTTACTCATCGCTTTTTTATTTAAAGTGTAGAAATGTGGGGAAATATGGAAAAGATATTCCAGAAACTAGGATAATTTGGCATAAAGAATTTTAAAATGACAGGATCAAGGTTTGTTACATAAACATTTCACGTTCTGTTTCTGTCTTTGTATCACCATCACATAACACAATCCTTAATCCATAGTAGTTACTTCATAGATGTTTGGTGAACTGAACTGAAAGCTTCTGAACGAACGAATCAATGGCACTCTGGAGGATATCCTGAAATGCCACCCAAGTCTGAAAGATTAAGTAAGACAATCAGTGAGCTGCTGGATTCCTTTCTCCATACCAAATAAGAGCCCTGTTTCTCAATCCTTTCACCATTCATCTGATCAAGACTTATACCTGCAAAGGAAAATGGCTGCAAATCAATACTATCCAGCCCAATAAATGTGAATAAGTTTCCAGTGAAAGAGAAAGATGAGTTCTTGTTTGGCAGAAATCATCTATCTTCCTTGAACTATAAGAATAGAATTGCTTCATAATTAAGTACTAGAATCACCATGATTGACATCAGTCTACCTCTTTTTTTAGCTTATAGCCTAATGAAGCATATAACTGATTATAGGCGGATAATGCAGGTTGAAGCAAAAGATGTAACAAACAAAAGATTACCTTGCTTTTGTTGAATTCATAATTGAAATCCTGAAAGCCTTCCAAACTTAATCAAAGCAATGATCATTCCATACTCTTTAACAAATTAGAGCAATAAAATGAAATATTGACTTTTTTAAATTGAAGAAATAGTCAAGTATGTTTCAAAATGCTCTTAATTCTCTGTAGATTTGTTATAACTCCATATATTGTAGCATCCAGGTATATCAGCTTGGATGATGTCATGTAAAAAAATGGCATAGTTTCAATTGAAAAAAAAAAGAATCATGGGGTTTGCAAAAGTGAAAAGCAACAAATTAGCTTTTTTATTTTTGTATTTCTTCCTCATCTCTCCTTCTCCAATTATTAACCACATTATAAGGCTCAGTTCTGATCTCTTCCAAGAAATCTTCCCCAATGACTCCAGCCCAAGATAACCTTTCTTTTCTCTCAATTCTTGCAAATCTTACTGTCTGTGCCATTATTAAGCAATTACCCCACATTATTCTGTGACATTTCTTGTAATACTGCTTTAGATTATCATTCAATTGTTGTATTGTTACTTGCTGAAAATAGTAATTGTATAATCATTTATCTTATTGACTTCATGTGTGTGGTTTCTTTCTCTAACTGGACTACAAGATCCTTGAAGGGAAAGATCAAGGATTCAAAATCTATCCTTTATGCTGAGGACTGTGCTATGCTCCAGGGATATACACCAATCAAAAAAAGGTATAATTCTTGTCCTCATGGAGCTTGCAGTTTAGTAGATAACAGATATGTACAAAGAAGTATAAAACACAACAGAATATGGCAAGTACATAATAAAAGTGTGAAAAAATGTTTTGAAAGTACCAATGAACAAAATTTCGCTTCCAATGAGAGAGTAGTTAGATTTTCTGGCCAGAATGAATCCTCCAGGTAATTGTGCATATATGTATATACATAATACATACATACATACATACATACATACATGTGTTAAACATCCTTTACACTTAATGCAGTGTTATCTACATAGTATATACCCAATAAACATTGGTTGAATGAATACATGAATATAATTTAAAAAAAAATCAATGTTACCTTTTTTTTGGCAAAAATCAATATTTTTTCTTTTTATATCCTAGTATACGTGTAAATACATTTTATGGTTACTACCTTTTAAAATATTTTCTTTTTAAAAGTTATAGACCTTGATTTGACATAGTTCCTCTTATGGCTGGGTATAGTGGCACAAACCTATTATCTCAGTTCCCAGGAAGGCCAAGGTTGAAGGATCTCTGGAGCACAGAAGTTCTGAGCTGCATTGGGCCATGCTAATTGGGTGTCCACACAAACTATGGTGTGAACATGGTGAGTCTCCAGGTGCTGGGCGTGGTAGTGGTAAACTAAATTGGTTAAGGAAAGGATAACATGGGCTAGATTGGAAATAGCATCAAAGCTTCCCTGTCAATGGGCACTGGGATAGGGGTCTGAGTGGTAGTTTTCCTTCCAGTCATCCAGCCTGGGTGAGATAGAGAGCCCCAGGCTTATAACACTAATAACCAATGCCACTGCCAATGCCAATGCCAATGCCAACACCAAAGCCAACACAACAAAGGGGGCAATAAAAAGATACGACCTCAAGCTCCCAAACATAAATTCTACTACAAAGTAAACTCCCTAAAAACAGTTTATAGATTAATAACAGGAAGGAAAACTGCCTTTGAACTTTGTCAGTACGGTGCTAACATTGACTGCATATTTACTGGAGCTTTGTTGCTTCTCAATGTTAACTTTTTTTTTACATTGTTGCAGTCATTGTTCATGTTGTTCTTCCAACTGTGTTTCTTTCATCTACTTCACTCTACTCGTCTTTAGATGTTTCTCTGAATTCTTTAAATTATTCATTGCCTAGTGTATAGTACTATTCCATCATATTCATATAACATAATTTGTTCATCCATTCTCCAATCATTAAATGGTTATTTTATTCCAGCTTCACCTTATCAAACATAATTCTCCCAAAAATAGGTTGTTTTTTTCTATACATAGGTTTTTGCCTGGCATCAACAAACACATTTGGCTATAGCCTCCATGATAAAATTTCTGAGTCAAAAAGTATGAACAACTTAGTGATTTTTCTTACTTAATTTCATTTTTTTGTCAGACTTGTTGGACTATTTTAGAACTCTAGCAAAAGTGAATTGGCAACCTACCTTCCCAAAGTATTTTTTATCTTTTAACATTTTGCTAGTATAAAGTATGTAAAGTGATATTTCAAGGTTATTTTAATTTTCAATTCTTTGGATTATTAGTAATTTTGATTTTTAGATAGCTGCTTATTTTGAAATCTTTGTTCATATCCTTTTACTTCTCTTCTATTGGGGGATTACTGAATCATGTGGATTTCAGGAATTTCCCTACAAATTTCAAATGTCACAGTTTTATTAATGATATTAATGCATACATTTTCCTAATCTCAGCCTGTTTTTCACATTTTCACTGTCTTGGTTTTACTTATGCAATTTTAAAGGCTATATACTTGAAATGATTTATTTTGTCTTTTATTATCAATTGTGCACTGTAGTTATTGGCAAAGTATTCTATTATTCATAATTGTGAAAGATATAAACTTCCATTCTTTCAAAATATTTTGAGGTGTGATATTTATAATTTTGATCATTTATTTATTCATATTTGTTTTGGTGTAAGGAACAAAATGCAGATCTAAATGTATTTTCCACCTGACTATTTTTCAGCTTCCTTAGTAGCTTAGATTAAAAAAAAAAGAGGAGCAAACATGGCAAAGTAAAGAAGCATCAGCCGAGCTCTCCCAGCATTGCCATCCAAACATTTTATTATAATTCCTCAAATCAAATTCTGGAGTGGTAGACCCAACAAAAGGTCAAAGCGAGACATTCCTCTAGCCTAAGACAATTTAGGAGATTGGAAAACAAGATCTGTGACACAGGGTTTGAGGCTAGCCCATAGCCCACCAACGGTGGGACTAGATCATGAAAACAGAAGCAGCAGTAGCTTTAGGAACTCCCAAGCCCGAGATTGCAAGGAGACCTGACAACTGTTCAGAAAGAGATTATAGGGACCCCTGTGCTAGCACTGGATGCAGGACCACATGCTGTTTGGCAACTATACCCATTTATGTATCATAGAGCAAGGGTGGAAGGGGACATTTTTCAGCAAGAGGGAGTGGAAGCCCTGAAGGGTAGTATTACTTACTGCTTAGGAACCCTAAGGAACAGTATTGTTTGTGGTCCCAAGGAAAGCAGGGCCCTGAGGAGAAGTATTTATTTGTAATCTTGAGGGATCAAGGACCCTTCCTGGGAAAGGACAAGAATGCAGACTGAGAGAGTAGTGACCACCTCTCTCCCCAGATCACACCACCTTGGAAGCACTGAAATCTTCCAACCCCCCAGAACTAGTTCTGAAAACAGCAGTGCAAAAAAAAACCTAAAGCTTGAGACAGATCCCCACCACACCCTCCCCACCCCGAAAAGAGATGGGAACAAAGGCTAACGTTAACATAAAATTCCAAATCAAGAAATAGGGTGGAAAGATGAGCAAACAACAACAAAAAACCTGATCATAAAAAAGATACTATGATGATAGGAAGATCAAGATACTGGAAACAAGCCCAACAAGTATTCCTAGAATAGCTACAAAAGAATTCCAAAATAAAAATAAGAGTGGTAGAGGAAAAAAATTAGGTAAATAAATGACAGCAAAACAAGAAAATTATGAAAAGACAAAAGCTTATTTAAAAAGGGGGAATAAAGCACAAAATACTGAAAAAAATCTTAAAAAACAGAATTGGTCAAATAGAAAAATAAGGTACTAAAATTCACCGACAAATATAATTCCTTAAAAATTAGAATAGGACATGTGGAAGCTTAGTGACTCCATGAGATAACAAGAAACAATCAAACAAAGTAAAAAGACTGAAAAAAAAATAGAAGAAAATGTGAAATATCTCATTAGAAAAATGGCTGACCTGAAAAATAGATTAAGGAAAGATAATTTAAGAATTATTGGATTCCCTGAAAGCCATGGTCAAAGAGAGAACCTAGACATCATATTTCAAGAAATTGTCAAGGAAAACTGCCCCAACATCCTACAACCAGAGGGTAAAAAAGAAAATGAAAGAATACACCAATCACCTCCTGAAAGAGATCCCAAAATTAAAACTCCTAGGAATACTATAGCCAAGTTCCAGAGCTTCTCAGGAAAAGAGAAAATATTTCAAGCAGCTAGAAGGTAACCATTCAAATATATCATATATTAAGACCAAACATTATGACCAAGTAGGATTTATACCAGGAATACAGGGCTGGATCAATATGAAGAAAACGTTCACAGAATTGAACATATCAAGAACAGTAACAACAAAAATCATGTAATTGCATCAATAGAGAAAGAAAAAGTCTTTGACAAAATACAACACCCATCCCTATGAAAAACACTAGAAAGCATAGGAATAAATGAAGCCTTTCTTTCTTTCTTTTTTTGACAATTAAAAGATCACTGATAGATTTTTTAAAAATTCATTTTTATTTTAAAATTTATTCACTTTCTTTCTTTCTGGTGAGGCAATTGGGGTTAAGTGACTTGCCCAGAGTCACACAGCTAGGGAATGTTATGTGTCTGAGGCCGGATTTGAACTCAGGTCCTCCTGACTTTAGGGCTGGTGCTCTATGCACTGTGCCACCTAGTTGCCCCACAATATTCACTTTCATAAGATTATGAGTTCTTAAATTTTTCCCTCTCCCTCCCTTACCCCTTCTCCAAGATGGCTTGCATTGTGATATAGGCTATATATGTACAATCATATTAAGCATATTTCCACATCAGTCATGTTGTGAAAGAAGAATAAGAACAAAAGGGGAAAACCATGAAAAAGAAAAAAAAACAAAAAAAGACAAAATAGTATGCTTTCATCTACATTTAGACCCCATAGTTCTTTTTTTTGGATGTGGATGGCATTTTCCATCATGAGTCTTTTAGAATTATTTTAAATCATTGCATTTCTGAAAAGAGCTAAGTCTATCAAAGTTGGTCATTGCACAATGTTGCTGTTACTACGTACAATGTTCTCCTGGTTCTGCTCACTTGACTCAGCAGCAGTTCTTGTAAGTCTTTTCAGATTTTTCTGAAATCTGCCTGCTCATCATTTCTTATGCAACAATAGTATACCATTACATTCATATGCCACAACTTGTTCAGCCATTCCTCAATTGATAGGCATCCCTTCCATTTCCAATTCTTTGCCAACACAAAAAGAGCTGCTATAAATATTTTTGGACATGTGAGTCCTTTTTCCTTTTTTATGTTCTTTTTTGGGGATGCAGACCTAGTAGTGGTATTGTTGGATCAAAGGGCATGCACAGTTTGGTTGCCCTTTGGGCATAGTTCCAAATTGCTCTTCAGAATGGTTGGATCAGTTCACAACTCCACCAACAACACATTAGTGTTCCAATTTTCCCACATATTCTCCAACATTTATCATTTTCCTATTTTGTCATATTAACCACTCTGATAGGTATGAGGTGGTACCTCATAGATGCTTTAATTTGTAATTCTCTAATCAATAGTACTTTAGAACATTTTTTCACATGACTATAGATAGCTTTAATTTCTTCATCTGAAAACTGCCTGTTCACATTCTTTGACCATTTATCAATTAGGGAATGACTTGTATTCTTATAAATTTGACCCAGTTCTCTATATGTTTTAGAAATGAAGCCTTTATCAGAGACACTGGTTGTAAAAACTGTTTCCCAGATTTCTGTTTCCCTTCTAATCTTGGTTGCACTGGCTTTATTTGTACAAAAACTTTTTAATTTAATGTAGTCAAAATTATCCATTTAGCATTTCATAATATTTTCTATCTCTTGTTTGATCATAAATTCTTCCATTCTCCATAAATCTGACAGGTAAACTATTCCTTGCTTTCCTAATTTGCTTATGGCATCACCCTTTATGTCTAAATCATGTACCCATTTTGACCTTATCTTGGGATGTGGTGTAAGCTGTTGGTCTATGCCTAGTTTCTGTTATACTGTCTTCTAGTTTTCCCAGCAGTTTTTGTCCAATAGTGAGTTCTTATTCCAGAAGCTAGAGTCTTTGGGTTTATCAAATAGTAGATTATTATACTCATTGACTACTGTGTCTTGTGTACCTAAGCTATTCCACTGATCCACTACTCTATTTCTTAGCCAATACCAAGTAATTTTGATGGTTGCTGCTTCATAATATAGTTTTAGATCTGGTACAACTAGGCCACCTTCCCTTGTGTTTCTTTTCATTAATTCCCTTGATATTCTTGATCTTTTGTTCTTCCAGATGAATTTTGTTACTATTTTTTCTAGCTCTGTAAAATATTTTTTTGTTAGTTTGACTGGTAGGGCACCGAATAAGTAACTTAATTTAGGTAGAATTGTCATTTTTATTGTATTAGCTTGGCCTACACTTAAGTACTTGATAACTTTCCAATTGTTTAGATCTGACTTTAATTGTGTGAAAAGCATTTTGTAACTGTGTTCATGTAGTTCCTCAGTTTCTCTTGGCATGTAGCCCAAATGTTTTATATTGTCTACAGTTATTTTCAATGGGATTTCTCTTCCTATCTCTTGCTGCTAGGCTTTGTTAGTAACGTATAGAAATACTGATGATTTATGTGGGTTTATTTTATATCCTGTGACTTTCCTAAAGTTGTTAATTATTTCATGTAGTTTTTCAGTTGATTCTCTGGGATTCTTTAAATACACCATCATATCATCTGTAAAGAATGATAACTTAGTTTCTTCATTGCCTATTCTAATTCCTTCTATTTCTTTTTCTTCTCTTATTGCTAAAGCTAACATTTTCTAGTACCATAATAAATAATAGTGGTGATAATGGACATCCTTGTTTCACTCCTGATCTTATTGGGAATGCTTCTAGTTTATCCCCATTACATTTAATGCTTGCTGATGATTTTAGATAGATGCTACTTATCATTTTAAGGAAACTTGAATGGAGCCCTTCTTACAGTGATAAGTAGTATCTACCTAAAATGAAGAGCAATCATTATCTGTAATGGAGATAAATTTGAAGTCTTCCTAATAAGATCAGAAGTGAAACAGGGCTGTCTATTATCACCACTAGTAATTCAATATGGTACTAAAATACTAACTATAGCAATAAAAAAAGAAAAAGAAATGGAAGGAATTAGAATAGGCAATGAGGAAACAAACACTTTCAGCAGATATATGATGGCTTATTTAGAGAACCCTAGCGAATCAACTAAAAACCTAGTTGAAATAATTACAACTTCGCCAAAGTTTCAGGATATAAAATAAACCCACAGAAAATCATTAGCAGGAAGTGATAGGAGAAATTTCATTTACAATAACCATAGACAATATAAAATACGTGGTAGTCTATCTAACAAGACAAAACTAGAGATTATATGAACACAATTATATAACACTTAACACAAATAAAGACAGACCTAATAACTAAGGAAATATTAATTACTCATCGATAGGCCAAGGCAATAAAATAAAAAAAGGACAATTATACCTAAGTTTATTTACTTATTCAGTGCCATATCAATCAAACTACCAAAGAATTATTTTATAGAGCTAAAAATTTAGTAAAAAATTAATCTGGAAGAACAAAAGAGCAAGAATATCAAGAGAATCTATGAAAAAAAAATGTTAAGGAAGGTGGTCCAGCAGTTCCAGATTTCAAACTATATTACAAAATGGTAATAATCAAAATAATCTGGTACTGGCTAAACAATAGCGTGATTCATCAGTGTAATAAGATTATACAATGCGCAATAGTAAATTACCATAGTAATCTTGTGTTTAAAAAAAACAAACAAGATCTGAGTTTTGGGGGAAAAAACTCAAAATATGACGAAAATTGCTAGGCAAACTGGAAAGCAGTTTGGCAGAAACTAAGCAATGCCCACCATCTCACATCATATACCAAGATAAAATAAAAATTAATAAATATTTTAGACACAAAGGGTGATATCATAAATTAGGGGGACATGGAAAAATATACTTGTCAGATCTAAAGATAAGGAATGAGTTTATTACCAAACAAGAGATGGAGGAGATTACAGAAAATGAAAGAGATAATTTTGATCACATGAAATTAAAAAAAAAAAAACTTTTACATATAGCCCCTCCTTCCCCTAACTACTTTCCAAAGTAGTTAATGTTCTTTGGTGTATCAAATATTTAAATGATGTATGCATTTGTTTCCAGTTCTCGTTTATCTAAGTTTATTTCTCTAATCTACTTTACCAACACAAAATAGTTATAATGAATTTTTAAGTGTAATTGAAGAGCTAATATTACCAAGCCCCCTTCCTTCCTCCTTTAAAAAATGTCTTTATGTTCATGACTTTTTATTCCACCAAATTAATTTTATTACTGTTTTGCCTGATACTATAAAGTTCCCTTTTGGTTATTTTATATAAAATATTAATTATGTAGATTAATTTTGGTAGTATTGTCATTTATACTATGTCAGTGTGGCCCAGTCATGAACATTTAATTGCTCTCCATTTTTTGATACTCTTTTATCGTGTAAACAATTTCTTTCTTTTTCTCGGAGGGACAGTGGGGGTTAAGTGACTTGCCCAGGGCCACACAGCGAGTCAGTGTTATGTATCTGAGGTCGGATTTGAACTCATGTCCTCCTGAATTCAGGACCTGTGCTCTATCCACTATGCCAACTAGCTGCCCCTAAAAATTTTCTTAGAGCAGCATTTATATATGTCTTTCACATATTTTGCTAGGTTATGTTCCAGATTTTTAATTTATTTTGTCTTAAATTATCATATCTCTTCCCTCCCTCTAAGTAGTATACAGGAAGGCTGGTTTTTAAATGTATTTTATACATAAAAGTCTACATATTTTACTTGTCTTAATCAAGTCCTGATTATCCAAATAATGAATTACCTTGAATTGGTCCTATTACTCAATTTTAAACATAATTATTTCCATTGGGTTAGAACCAATGACCTTATTTTACATAATCATAACTTCAAATAGTATGACTTCAAATACATGTGACCACTTCAGGAAATTTATTATTCATAATAATTGGGAACTAGCTATATTTTACTATTTCACTGAAGGTGTTAATTGCTTTTATTATTTTTATGTGGATTTTCTAAGGTTTTATGGAGAGATACATTTTCTTTTTCTTTGCTAATGCTTATTTCTTTATTGTTTTTTTCTTCTGTTACAGCTGCCCCTATAATTTCTACCACAGTTGAATGATAAATGAAATTAGAGGGCAAATTTGCTTTGCTGCTGATCATACTGGGAATGTATCCAATGTTTTTTTCTGTACAAATACTGGTAGTCCTTGATATTCAATACATACTTTTGAATATATGGATTTTTTCATTTTAAATGAATGCTACATTTTCAGATTTTTCTGAGTCTTTTGATCAAGTCAAGTAATTTTAAATTAGTTTCTTGTGATCAACTACATGTGTATTTTCCCTAACCTTTCACTATTATTGAATTCGCAATATACTTTATGTTATAATTATAGTGAATATTTTAACATTGCCTTAGTTTTATCAATAATATTTTACCATTATTTTTCCGTCAATAGTCACTAGTGGAATTAATCTCTGGATTCTTGCTCTTTTATTTCCTCTCTTTATTTTGGCATATTTATCTCATAAATGGTATTTTACAAAAGACTTTCATTATTTTTACAAACAGTTTATACAGCATTGATATTTTTTTTCTTTAAAGGTCTGGTAGAGTTATATTTCAAATCCACCTGGAGAAGGATTATTTTTCATTTGGCATTCCTCGAGGTTTTTTCAAATTATTTTTTGAAGATTTGGATATTTAAGTTCCGTATTTCATACTTTGAAAAACTGTATATTTAATTTTATTTAAGTTAATTTATTTACTTTTAGCTTTCAACATTCACTTCCATTAAGATTTGAGTTTTAAATTTTCTCCACCTCTCTCCCTCCCCTGTCCCCAAGACAGCATGCAGTCTGACATAGGCTCTACATATATATTCTTATTAAACATATAAAGAAGAATTAAGACAAATAGGAGGAACCATAAGAAAGAAGAAACAAAACAAAGCAATCAAAAAAAGAGAGAACAAAAGAGAGTTCATTCAAACTCCATAGTTCTTTCTCTGAATGTGGATAACATTTTCCATCATGAGTCTTTTGGAGTTGTTTTAGATCCTTGTATTGTTGAGAAGAGCTAAGTCTATCAAAGTCAGTCATCACACGTGGCTGTTACTGTGTACAGTGTTTTCCTGGTTCTGCTCACTTCACTCAGCATCAGTTCATATAAGTCCTTCCAGATTTTTCTGAAGTCTACCTGCTCATTGTTTCTCATAGCACAACAGTATTCCATTACATTCATATACCACAACTTGTTCAGCCATTCCCCAATTGATGAACATCCCCTCTATTTCCAATCCTTTGCCACCACAAAAAAAGCTGCTATAAATACTTTTGTACATGTGAGTCTTTTCCCCATTTTTATGATCTCTTTGGAATACAGCCCTAGAAGTGATATTTCTGGGTCAAAGGGTATGCACATTTTTATAGCCCTTTGGGCATAGTTCCAAATTGCTCTCCAGAATGGTTGAATCAGTTCACAGCTCCACCAACATTGCATTAGTGTTCCAATTTTCCCACATCTTCTCTATCATTTATAATTTTTCTGTTTTGTCATGTTAGCTGATCTAATAGCTGTGATGTGGTACCTAAGAAATGTTTTGATTTGCATTTCTCTAATCAATAGTGATTTAGAGCATTTTTTCATATGGTTATGGATAGCTTTAATTTCTTCATCTGAAAACTGCCTGTTCATATCCTTTGACTATTTATCAATTGGAAAATGACTTGTATTCTTATAAATTTGATTCAGTTCTCTATATATTTTATATATAAGGCTTTCATCAGAGACACTGGTTGTAAAATTTCTTTCCCAGTTTTCTGCTTCCCTACTAATCTTGGTTGCATTAGCTGTTTGTGCAATTTTTTTTAATTTAATGTAATCAAAATTATCCACTTTACATTTCATAATGTTCTCTATCTCTTGTTTGGTCATAAATTCTTCCCTTCTCCATAAATCTGACAATTAAACTATTCCTTACTCTCCAAGCTTGCTTATAGTATCAACTTTTATATCTAAATCATGTACCCATTTTGACTTTATTTTGTTATACCATGTAAGAAGTTGATTGATGCCCAGTTTCTGCCATACTATTTTCCAGTTTTCTCAGCAGTTTTTGTCAAATAGTGAGCTCTTATCCCAGAAGCTGCGGGTTTTGGGTTTACCAAACAGTAGATTACTATTTCTTAGCCAATACCAAGTAGTTTCAATGATTGTTACTTTGTAATACAATTTAAGATCTAGTATGGCTTGGCCATCTTCCTTAACATTTCCTTTCATTAATTCCCTTGATATTCTGGACCTTTCCTTCTTCCATATGAATTTTGTTATTATTTTTTCTAGCTCTATAACATACTTGTTGTTAGTTTGATTGGTATAGCACTGAATAAATAAATTAATTTAGGTAGAGTTGTCATTTTTATTATATTAGCTCTACCTACCCATAAGGAACTGATGTTTTTCTAATTGTTTAGATCTGACTTCATTTGTGTGAAAAGTATTTTGTAATTGTGTTTATATAATTCCTGGCTTTGTTTTTGCAGATAGACTCCCAATATTTTATAATGTCTACAATAACTTTAAATGGAATTTCTTGTTCTATCTCTAAAGCTGTATATTTATTCAACTGAGGCATAATTATTTTCTAGTCACTAATTTTGACTGTATTTGTATTTTTCTGTTTCAAATATGTTCCTTGCAAACAACATATTGTTAGATTCTGGTTTCTAATCCATCCTGCTATTTTCTTCCATTTTATGGGTGAGTTCATCTCATTCATATTCACAGTTATGATTTCTGACTGTGTATTTCCCACCATCCTATTTTCTTATTTTTTTCTCTTTTTTACCCTGTCATTTCCTCCAGAGTCTGTTTTACTTCTGACCATTGCCTCCCTCAATCTCCCATTTCTCATTCTTTCCTTTCTCTTAACTCCTTTCCTTTCCACTTCTCTTTTTCGGTAAGATGAATTTTTATACCCATCGGTGTGGATATGATTAGTCTCCCCTCCTTGAACCAGTTCAGATGAGAGTGAAGTTGAATCACTTCCCATTTCCCTGATTGCTCCCTCATTATATAAACTATTCCTTTTGAGCTCCATTTATATGAAATAATTTTCCCCATTCTTCTCTCTTTCCCCCTTTTAGTGCATTCCACTTCCACACCCTTCCATTCTTCTTTTGTGATCATCCCAATATAATGGACTCACATCCATGACCTCTGTGTTATCACACTCCTTCTAACTTCCCTAATAATGATAAAATTCTTGGGAGTTAACATGTTTCATATTTCCACATGGAAATATAAGCATTTTAACCTTATTAAGTTCCTCATAATTTCTCACTCCTACTTGACTTTTTATGCCCCTCTTAAATTTTGTTTTTGAATGTCAGAATTTTTATTCAGCTCTGGTCTTTTCATCAGGAATGTCTGGAAGTCTTCTTTTTCATTAATGTCTGTTTTCCACCTATAGGATTGTATGTACTCTTGTTGCAAAGGTTATTCTTGGCTATAATACTAGATCCTTTTTTCTTCTAGAAATATCATTATTTCAAGAACTCTGTTTCTTCATTGTGGTGGCTGCTAAATCTTATGTAATCCTGACTATGTTTGAATGATGTGTTTGAATGATTTCTTTTCTTTTTTTTATTAATTTATTTTGATTTATCAACAATCACTTCCATAAGTTTTGAGTTTTAATTTTTTCTCCCCCTCCCTCCCTCCCTTCCCAAGATGGTAGGCAATCTGATATAGGCTCTACATATACATTCCTATTAAACATATTTTTACATTAGTGATGTGGTAAGGAAGAATTAGAACCAATAGAAGGAACCACCAGAAAGAGGAAATAAAACAAAACAGAAGAAAAAAATAGCAAATAATATACTTTGATCTTCATTCAAAAGCCATAGTTATTTCTTTGGATGTGGATAGCATTTTCCATCATGAGACCTTTGGAGATGTCTTAGATCCTTACATTGCTGAGAAGGGCTAAGTCTATTGATGTTATTTGATTGATAATGATTCCACAATGTTATTGTGTATAATGTTCTCCTGATTCTGCTCACTTCACTCAGCATCACTCCATGCAAGTCTTTCCAGGTTTTTCTGAAGTCAGCCTGCCCATTGTTTCTTATAGCACAATAGCATTGCATTACATTCATATACCACAACTTATTCAGCCACTCCCCAATTGATGGGCATCCTCTCAATTTCCAATTCTTTGCCACCACAAAAAAAGCTGCTATAAATATTTTTGTACATGTGGGTCCTTTTCCCATTTGTGTGATCTCTGTAGGGTACAGCCCTAGAAGTGCTATTGCTGGGTCAAAGGGTATGCACGTTTTTATAGCCTTTTGGGTATAGTTCCAAATTGCTCTCTAAAAATT
The DNA here is from genome assembly GCF_900497805.2 of Vombatus ursinus. NCBI lineage: Eukaryota > Metazoa > Chordata > Mammalia > Diprotodontia > Vombatidae > Vombatus > Vombatus ursinus. The sequence continues at coordinate 3,591,352 of NW_020954652.1, read as the reverse complement.
GTTGGATCATTTCACAACTCCACCAACAATGCATTAGTATTCCAATTTTCCCACATCTTCTCCAACATTTAGAACGATTTCTTTCTTTGTGCTTGTAGTATTTTCTCCTTGAAAGTTCTGGATTTTAGCTATCACATTCCTGTGAGTTTTCATTTTGGGCTTTTGTTCAGAAAGTTACTGATAGATTCTTTTGATTCCCACTTTACCCTCTGATTTTAAGTTTTGAAGGCAGTTTTACTTTAAAATTTCTCTTAATATGATTTCTGAGCTTTTTATTGTTGCTGATATTCATAGCTTTCAGTTAGTAAAACTATTCTTAAATTATCTCTTCTTGATCTATTTTCCAGGTCAGTTGTTTTCTCCTATGATACATTTCAACTTTTATTTTATTTTTTCAGTCTTTCGAATCTTACATACTTTAATGTCTCATGCTATTATTGCCTGTCATTTTGCCAATTCTAATTTTTAAGGAATTATTTTCTTTTCCATAAATGTTAGTTCTCTTCATAATTTTCTTTCATAGCTTTCTTTTCCCAGTTTTTTCCTCTACCACTGTTATTTGATTCTTAAAATATATATTTATGTTTTTTTTTCTTTTTAAATCTCTTTATTTAACTCTTCTAAGTATCATTGTTGGGCTTATATTTTTCTTTGAGGCTTTGCTTGTAAATATTTTCAAGTCATTTTCTTCTGATTTTCTGTCTTGAGCTTCTTTGTTAATGTAATAGCTCTTTATGGTCAGGTTCTTTATTGCTTGCTAATTTTTCTATCCTACTTCTTGCCTTTGACTTTCTTTAATGTTGGCACTCTTTTCACTTTTAGGGGAGAGGGTAGATATGTCTGCCCTGATTTTCTGTCTTTTTATGTTCTTCTACCACTTTCACAGCTCAGTTTGGGGGCCTGAAAGTTATTGATCCTTCCAAGGTGGTTCAATTTGGGAAGAAGTTTATTCACTGTCCTGGTATGAACTCTGCAAGTTCCTGACACAGGTTTGGATCTATTGGCTTGTGCATGATTGAATTTTGGTAGATTGCTACTGTTAGCCTGCTGGGAAGTTCCACAGGTTTAAAGTGACTGAACTGCTTGACTCCCTCTTGGTCTTGGTTTCCATTTTCAAGGTTAAAAAATTAGAACTGAGGCCCGCTCTGTTCTTGGACTCAGAGCAACACAACTAAAGTTTTGGAACTCATTCCTTGTTAGAGTCTTTTTTGCCCATGCCCATTCTTTTCTGCCCTGGAAACATCACCAAAAACTAAGCAAAGGATGATAAAGTTATCAGCTGGCACCCATTCTTGCTCCTATCACTGGATCAAGGGTCCTCTAAGACCTCCTATCCCAGTTCTTCCAACCTTTATACTTGCTCTCAGTCCCTTTACTTTCTTGGGTTGCTGCTGCTGCTGTTACATCTGCTTGTGGGCCATTGTCCTGTGCTCCTGCACCATTCCAGTGTCCACAGACCTCTTCTAAATTGTCCAGGGTTACAAAAATGACTCACTGTGACTTTTTTCCAGCTATGTTTTCACATTATTCACTCATACTAGGCTTAGCATCCACCGAATTTTAGAAAAATTGAGTTAGATTTTAGGCATGTTGAGTTTGAGATTCTGGGAAAATAGAGAAATAACCAGCAAGTGATTTGATTCATAATAAAGGCAACATGATCTTATGCATCGTGATGCATAATTTCTAGGATGTGAGTAGCAATTGTCCCTAAATTAAACCCCAGATGCAATATTGTATTCTGTTTTGGGCACCACATTTAAGGAAGGACATTGGTAAACTGGAGAGTGTCCAGAGGAAGACCATCAGAATGATTAAGAGGTTCAAGATCATTCCATGTAAGGAAGACATGAAGAAACTGAGAGTGTTAAGCCTAAATAAAAGAAGGCTTATGCATGGAACATGAAATCTGGTTTCAAAGTGTTTGAAGAGTTTTCATGTAAAAGAGGAATTAATACTTTCTCTTCTTGTTGCTAGAGGGCAAAAAATGAAAACAAAACAATGGGGGAAAGTTACATAGGGGCATGTTTAGGTGAGATGCTAGGACAAACTTCTAACAAGTAGAGGTGTCCAAAATGGGGTATGTTTTGAGAGGTAGTGAGTTCATTGGTGAACTTCAAAGAAGATTTGAAAAGTAACTTGGAGACATTAGAGAGGAGTGGATACTTATGTAAGGCTAGAATGGACCAGATGGAATGTGCAATTATTGAAGATTCAAGATTAAATGATTCTGATTTGCTTTGAAACTGTGGTATCATCTCTGGGTATGAACATTGCCTACTGAGTGGGGTTAGGTTATGATATACTAATGAACAGTGCGTGTGTATTTGTATGTGCAAGCATTCTGACCTTTGTTGTGACATTAATCTGTGCTATAAGTGGGGAAAATTCTGGCTTTATATGTAGTATATGTGTGTGTATGTATATACACACATATATACATGCACATAGCTAGCATGTATATAACACCTTGGGGCTTGCAAAGCATTTTACATGTAATCTGTTATTTTATAATCCTAATAATCCTAATATTATAATACCACAAATGATTTTTGTCATATTATTAACAATAATTATCATTATATGATATATATTGCATTTTGTGGTGACTATTTACACACATCTTTCTCTCCCACTACGTTATGGGCTCCTTAGAGTCAAGTGAAGTCAATAAGAATTTATTAAGCATGTACAATGTTTCAGACACTGGAGAGGTAGGAATACAACTATATACAACAAGGCCAGTCCTTGATCTCTTTACATTCTAATGGAGAGACAGAGTAAGCTACTTATACAGGAGCATCTGGAGAATCAAGAGCTGAGCTAAGAGAAGAGCGAAGGAATGAGTATGACTGACCTGGGCACTTCCTCAAAATGGAGGTTCTCATACATTCCTGGCTCTTCATACTTCTTGACTATTTTCCTACAGCCTTCTTACCCTGGAAGATACTGTCCTGTGAAAATACATCCCTGTGGCCTCCCTCCTCTAATTGGTGAATTTCTTTTTAAAGCAGAAACGAGTCTGTATTCCTTTCTTTATTCTTTATTCCACAGAACCTAGCACTATACTTTGCACATAGTAGGATCATTTAGATCTGGAAAGGACATTAGGGCACATAAGTTCAGCTCTCTCATTTTAAAAATGAAGAGTTAGGCCCAGAGCAGTGAAATGAATTGCTTAATGTCAAACAGAATACAATTCTGTCTGTGCTACTTACTATCTATACAACATTGGATAAATCACATCAGCTCTCAGTTTCTTTATTTGTGAAATAAGGGTAGACTAGATGATCTCTGAGTTCCCTCTACTAAGTACTTAATCAATATATTATATATGTATATTCTATATACTTAATAAATATTGGCTTGGAAAAGCACTACTTGCAGAGAGGATAGAGATATGTTAATCTTACCACTGATACACTCTAATGCATTCATTTCTTTATTAATTTTTTTTAACCAACAACCATTTATTTTCTATCTCCTCTCCCTCTCCCACTGAGGGAAAAAAGAAAAATGAAATCCTTGTAACCTATATTCATAGACAAGAAAAATAAACCCCTGCATTGGACATATCTTAAAAATTTTGTGTTTAATTAATTCCTCTCTCATCACCTTTCTGTCAAGAGTTCCTTGCTGGTCCCCTAGAATCATAGTTGTTCATTGAATCAATAAATTTTTAGGCTTTTAAATATTATTGATTTTTTATAATATTATTGTTATAGTATAAATTGTTCTGCTATTTCTGCTTTCTTCACTGTGCTATATCAGTTCATGTAAATCTTTTCAGATTTCTTTGAATATATTCATTTATTTTTTATAACAGTTGGTTAATCCACCCCTTAAGTGATGGGAACCCCTCTTGTTTGTATTTCTTTGTCATCACAAAAAGAGTTGCTATAAATATAGATAATTGTGTATAAAGGGTATTTTCATTTTTTTTTGATTCCTTTAGTTAGTATGCCCAATAGTGTGGCTACTGGGTTGAAGGGTCTGCATAGTTTAGTAATGTTTTGGATATAGTTCCAAATTGATTTACAGAATAGGTATAATATAGTCATTAACACTAACTGTCTTCAAATTAATTACATAGGAAGATAGCTAAAGGTAGCCCAAAATGTTGGCCTTTATAGACATAATTCCATCATTGCCCACAATGTCCTTATGGTGTTTGGCACCTCAATATATACTTGGTGGGGCAATGCAGACCTAAAGGATGTACAGTTAGAGCACAGCATGAGTGTATGTAGCTGATCCAAACAGTTGGCATTCCTACCGTAGGAAGTTCATTCTACTTGGACCAAAGATATTTCATGAAAGAGATGATTGTGGAAATTGAAAGTGTGTGCCCGTGGAAAACATCCTGGGTTTGAATTCAGGGGACTTTCATTTGGATTCTGGCATAGTTCTTTACTACATGTATACCCTTTGGAAAGTCCCTTAACCTCTGGGCCTCAGTTGCCTCATATGTAAAAGGGGGGATTGGGTTTAGCAGGCAATCTTAAGTTGTTGTTGTTGTTGTTTTTTGTTTGTTTCATGGGTCCTGGACTACATGACCCCAGAGATCCCTTCCAGCTCTAGTTTTATGATTCTATGGACATACACAGATCACAGCAAGGTCGGCAGAAACCTGCAGTATTTCTCTTCCTTTTGTCTCTTTTCTTTCTATCTCAAATGAAATATTTATAATGTACTTAGCACAGTGTCTGGTATACAGTGAGTGCTAAATAAATGCTGGTTCCTTTCCACTTTCCTTTTCCTTCTCCATATCATTAGAGGATTTGATAGCAGGGCAGAGTTTTCAATGTCATTGAAGGACCACTCCCCTATAAGCAGAGAACAGTCCACAGCTAATACAGCCAACTGAATGTGCAACAAATCACCAGCTTCTTCAAATGGGTTAGTTCCAGTTTGTTTTCTCTTTGGCAAAGCTTGTCAGCACGTCACTTTAACTACTTCTGTAAGGACCACCCACTGAGAGAAATTAGCAGAATGCAGGAATCTTTAGCAATTTTATACTTACACAGAAGATGGAGGAGGAGGAGAAAGAGGGAGGGAGGTATTTTGGAAAGTCAGAGGAATCTAAATGGATTGGGGTGGAGGGAGAGATAATATTTTGGATTTTTCTTTTCCTTCAGGATTCCATTTTCTATTGCAAAAATGCACTTTCTAACCTTGGAATAATTTATTAGTACAATTCCATCTGATTTTACATCTGGAGGGTATGTGGATTTCTTTTTCCCAAACAGAAAATTGAATTCCTGTCTTGATACATCTGGAAGAGTGATGTCTTTATGGTTGTACTCAAACTTGCGTGTTTTCTGAACTTTAATATATCTGTGGTAGGGTCAACTTATTAATGAAATACAAATTAGTAGCATGGAGGAAAATATGATTTTCCCCATTATGAGCATGTGTGTAATAAAAGTGTTTTTCACATCTGAAAAACAGAACAAAACTTTCCTATTTCCAAGTTCATCTTCACCAGAATATGGTACATTGCAAAGAACTTGAAGTCAGAGAAACTGTGATCAGATATTGACTGTTGCTTATTGCCTCAGGGGACTTGGAAAGGTCCTTTAAGCCTCAACTTCCTCATCTGCAAAATGAGAGGGTAGGACTAGATGAACTCTGAACTCCCTCCTAAATTGGTACTCCAAGAAAGTGATTTATTTCCATCTGAAGGAAAAGCTCAATTGTTTTCAATTAAAGGTTATTTTTATAACTATTATCCTCTATGAGTTGTAGGATTTTTTTTTGGGGGGGGGTTCTGATTTTAGTCCAGACTTGTACTTTCATGAATGTAGGGAACTACTGTTGTAGAAAGTCGATGTAGTTCAGTAACCTGTTCTTTTATGGTGAGGTTTAACCTTGGGACTGTGAAATTTAATACACACACATTACATATGTGTGTGTGCACATACACATATATGTGCATGTGAATACATACACACATAAATGGATTTGTTTATAGGTATATGTTTATATATGTATTCACACTCATATACATGTGTATATTACACATACACATATACACATATGTACATATACAATTTCAAAATAATTGGTTTCCTTTATGATCCTATGCATTTTATTTTATGAATTTAATAGTATTACCCTTACAAGACCTCACCAGACTGCCAAAGGGGTGCATAATGCCAAAAAGGTTAAAGAACTTTTATCTCATATCATTGTAGATCATCACTTATTCTGCATTTTATAGTCTTAGAGAGCTGACCAGGGTAGCATGATTTGCCCAAGCTATATAACCAGTATGTGTCAGAGATATGACTTGTATATAAATCTTCAAGACACATCAAAATTTCATGGCATATATTCTATCCCACTTTGTCACATGGCTTCTCTCTCTCTCTCTCTCTTTCTTCCTCTCTTCCTTTCTCTCACATACACACACTACCCACATATTCAGAAACCTTTTTGTCATTATCTATGACATCTGCAGGATATATATACATATATATATATATACACATTACACAAAGAGCATATATATGCAAATGCTATATGTATGAGACATATATACATATGTATGTAATATATACTTATATATATTTCTATATTACTCTCTATTTGTGTAAGTATGTACGGATGTGTGTATGTACATACATACACACACATACACGCACTCTATATGTATGAGAGAGAGAGAGAGAAAGAGAAAAGATTTTATGTTGGCTCTAATGTTCTAAATTTCCACTTGAGAGTGTCTTTAGTCTTGGTTTTTCCAAAGAATTAAATACATTTTCCTCAAGGAAAATATCACTGCATGTTATCAGAGTGACTGAACAGGGAAGTCTATTTTGGTTCAATGCATTGATTTTTCTGCCTGGAGAGAACACCAGTAATAAACAGCATCCTTACTTAAAGATCACAGGAGTATGTTGGCCAGAGCTGCTCAGTAGCTTCACAGACTCTGCAGTCTTTGTTGAGCCACTGCATGAGTTCCTTCCAGTCCGAAAAAGTTCTACTGAGCACATGAATATTCTTTTCTGTTTTAATAGAATGATCATTGGGATGGGATGTTTACAAAAAGATGATTCCAAATGGCACCAACTCCAGTTTAAGTGAAAACAGATGGGGATCTTCTCTGGAACAATCTGCAGTGAGAGGACTGTCTCCTGAAGCAATGTGCCGTGCTAGACAGCCATGTCTGGTCAGGAGGCTCTGGGTTCAAGTTGTATTTCTATAACATCCTGGATCTGTGACCTTGAGGCATGTCATTTCATCTCTCAGCGAATCAGGCAACTCTCTAGAATTAGAAGTTGTAGAACAATTACATGTCTGAGCTAGAAGAAGACATTTCTTTACCCAGAGATCTTGATATTAATGAAAACATAGGACTGGCCCAGTAAACAAGCAAACAAAAATACTATTGCCGCTACAATGATGGCAAACCACTATGACCTTCACATTTACCTAACAGTCACAATTCCAAGAGAAGACAAGCAGGATAAGAACCAGGACCAGTAATTGCTTTCAGAACATTAATGTCTCATGAAGAGCCAGTTTAGTGTAGGGATTAGAATGTTGGCCTTGGAGTCAGGAAGAACTTTAGTTGAAATTTAATCTCTGTCATTATGTTAACGTGAGAAAGTCACTTAATCTCGATGAGTCTATAAATTATAGATAGGCAGAGATTTCCATTGGTAGGAGTTCCCACACCAACAAGATCCCAAATCCTTGATATAATGATATATCTATATTCATATCCACTTATCTATATCTGTCATCTATAGCTGTAGCTATATCCATCTGTATCTATATTCATTAATCTATCTATATCTATCTTCTATATCTATATTCACACCCATCTATATCTACAACTATGTCTATATTAATATTCATCTACCTTAATCTACATCTGTCATCCCAATCTATATTCATATCCATCTATCTATATTTAGAGCTAAAGCTATATCTATATTCATTCATCTCTCATCTATATCTATATTCATATCCATCCATCTATCTATATCTACATCTGTCATCTATATGGATATTAATATCCATTTATCTATATCTACATATGTTATTTATATTGATATTGCTATCTATCTATATCTACATTTGTCATCTATATTCAAATTTTTCTATCTATATCTATATCTGTCATCTATATCTATATTCCTCAGTCTATATCTCTTATCTATATCAATATCATCTGCGTCTATTTCTATCGGTGTAAACACATGCATATATATACATATATGTATGTGATTGTGTTCATACATACTGATATGTTCATATATATCAGTATATACATATATTTGGGAGGAAAGGGAGCAGATCGGTGATTTCAAAAGAATTTGTTACATTGATTTAAATTGGCAACTCTTTTGTTCTGCAACTTATAGTCTTAGACAGTTACCAGGGACACTGAGATGTTAATGGTCTTGTTTAGGTTAACACAGCCTATGTATCAAACTGGGACTGGAACCCAGGGTTTTCTGGGTTGGAGGTCAATTATCTTTATGCATACCATGGTGTGGTGGTGCAATGGGTTGAGTGATGGACTTGGAGTCAGGGAGATCTGAGTTCAGATGCGAATTCAGCCACCTGTTTCTGCCTTATCTTGCCCAAATTCAGGCCTGAGTCCACCCTATGCCTGCCACATCCTCCCCCTTCTCCCTGCCCCCCCTTCCCACATCTATTTACCTGTCAATCCCTACTGAAATGTAAACTCCTTGAGGTCAGAAATTGTCTTGCTTGCTGATATTTGTATCCAAGGTGCTTATCACAATGTCAGTCACATAATAAGAGCTTAACAAATATTTTGTCTGTCCATATATCTGTTATATACTGCAGCAATGATTTTCACAAAGTAGAATACATGATAGTATCTTGGAGATTTTTGATAAGAAAAGGAAATGGATGGTCATATATTAATAATAATAGCAATAATAATAATTACTAGCATTTATGTAGCACTTTAACATTACAAAGTATGTTAAAAAATATCTCATTTTATCCCCACAACAATGCTCTGAGGTAGATCTTATTTTACAGATGAGGAAACTGAAGATTACGAATTTTTCCATGGTGATAGAGCTAGTAAGTATATAAGTCAGGATCTGAACCCCGATCTTCTTGATTCCATGTCTCAGATCTTCGATTTAAGATAGGCTACTCATCTTCGTGAGTTCAAATCTGACCTCAGACACTTACTAGCTGTGTGACCCTGGGCAAGTCACTTAACCCTGTTTGCCTCAGTTTCCTCATCTATAAAATGACCTGGAGAAGGAAATGGCAAACCACTCCTGTGTCTTTGCCAAGAAAAACTGAAAACAGGGTCACAGAGAGTCAGACGTAACTGAAATGATTGAACAATAACACCCCAGTCTGTATCAGATGTGCCTAAGCATCTGGCAGACAGATTATCCTGTAGGGTTAAGCTATAGGGAAGTCTAAAGTAAGGAAACACCCTCCACCAATGACAATCAACACCTACTATGCAGCATGGTATTTTAGAATATTCCCCAGAGTACTGACAAGTTAGGTGTTCACAGTCACATAGCCTGTGTTTGTCAGAGGTAGAACATAAACCCAGATCTTCTGGATCCAAGGTTGGTCTGTTAGCTACTACTCAATATTGCTATCCACTATGTGGAACAAATAGAAGAGGCAGTAAATTGGGATTCTAAGTGAATCTTATGGTAGAGTTTTAGATAAAATAGGGGATTTTGTAATGGGGTTGGTATTGGATAGGTAAATAGTTTATATAAAGTTATCATATCTAGTGACTATAGACATCAATGGGCCATTTTTGTTCTTTGTCTCATGAGTTTAAACCTAGCTAGAACTGATTAAGATTATTATCTATTAAGATACTTATCTAATTATCTATTATACTTATTATTGATTAAGATACTTAAAAGTGGGGAAAGACCTTTAATCAGGGTAGGAAATCTTGAAGTTTTTCATGTAATAGAATCCTTTCAACATTAGAGTTTGACTTGATAACACATGGACTTGTATTCCTTTAAATCTTTCTCTGTTTTGTGGAGGACCTCCATGACTTCTTCCATGGTCTTCCAGAATGAACAACTGACCCAGGAGACATACCCAGGAGACCTCACATTTTCCTTAAATCAATTCTTCTAGCTGTCCATTTTCAGGGTAGCATGAATTCTTTGGGTAAGTCTTTTGATATTTCAATTCACTTCAACAAACACAAGATTATAGAATTTTAGTTTTAGAACTGAAAGGGACCCAAGGGTCATTTAGTCCAACTCCCTCATTATACAGATAAAGAAACTGAGGAAGAGAGAGAAAAATAACAGGCCCTGTTAAGTGTGAAGCACAGTGCTTGGTGATGAGTGTACAATTACAAAATGTGGAAAAAATAGTCTCTATCTACAGGGAATGGTGTAGTGTAGTAGAGTTCTGGACTTAACCTCTTGAGCCTCAGTTTCTTCATCGATACAAGTGGTTAATAATATCTATCTCATAGAGCTGTTGTGAGGCTCAAATAAAATAATGTATTCAAAGTGTTTTCACAAACTTTGGAGAACCACGTATGATTATATGTTTAGAGCTGGAAGGGATTAAATCCAATTAACTCATTTTACACATGAGGAAACTGAGGCCCAAGGACAATAAGTGACTTTTTAAAGTCATGCAGCTAGTAAGTGTCAGAGATGGGATTTGAACCCAAGTTCTACTCTCAAGCTCTGATACCACACTGTATATTCTTGCTTCTGTGTAACCTGGAGATCATAGTAACGATATATCTTGGGAAATATGTATGTCATGAGGAAAAAGGAATTCCTAGTTGAAAAGCTCTTTGCAAATCTAAAATGACATATTGAAATTGAACAATTGTTTCTCATCAATATTTTGAGTATTTGTGGTCACTCATCCCTCTGCAACACGGGAGCCAATATATATATTAATCTACCCTTGGTGAAAGGCAGAGCCAGTACTAGAGTAATGACTTTCTCATCTCAACTTCTTGAAGGTGAAGATTTATGGTTGAATACAGAAACTCCCTTTCCTGGCTTCATTTTGAAATCAGGATTGATAGAAAGGAAATATTTCCTCTGAATATATTCCAAGTGTTGTCTGCTTTGCTAAGGTCAAAATAACTTTGAAAACATTAAAGAGGGTCAATAGACATTGAATGTTAAGCCCAGCATGACTTAAGTAGGTTGATTTCTTTTTATTTTTATACTCTTTTCCCATATGGTGGCCACTTGCAGATGTTACAAATCAAGTTGAACCAAGGGAATGCATGCTAAGAAATCTGGAATCTTTCTTAATCCAACTAATAAAGAAAAGGAAATTATGTATTGTTGAATCTTATTTTGAAAAACATTTTGCATAGAAAGAGGTTGATGTAAAGATTCCAATCATGAAAATATTCATCAGACTACCTGAAGAATGCACAATAATTGTGGAATAGATAATTATGAACATTTGTAGGGGTGTTTCAAACTGGTGAGGTTATTGATATAGGGAAATGCCCAGAAGGAAACTCTCTAGCAATGCAAATTGGGATGTTGCAACTACTTTGCAACTTGTAGTCTTAAAACATATAGCCAATATGAGTGAGAGAAGATCTCTTCCTCTCTTCAAGCCATTTCTCTATCCATTTTACTAGGCTGCCTCTCGTTACAAATATTACTGATTCATAAATCAGTTCTTTAACACCAACTTTCAGGGGCCATGTCTATTTCATTATCTGTAACAACTGCAATCACTTTGGTAATTTTTATCTTTCTTATTTTCAACCTGGATTAAGCTACCAGGTCTAAAAACCAAGTTTGTTTCATGGAGTTAGAGAATTTTCACCATGAAATAGAGCCACCAACTCCAACCACTTACCACAATGAAAGTATTTGACTGAAAATACAATCAAACATGAGAAACAGGAAAAGAACTTCTTAGGGCACAGAAAATTTTAAAAAATGATTTATTTTCATCTTAATTTAAATTCATTGAATTTCTTCCTCATCCCCCTTCCCATTTTGGTGGAAAGGTATTTTTGAGAATTCTCTCTTTTCCTAACATCTATATTTCTAGAGTACAGATCAATATTGTTTCTAAAACCCAATAACATCTGGAAATACGCAGGATGTTTTTCTTTTCCTTTCATTTTTGTAAGTAATGTTTAATGGTAAATGGTTCTGAATCTGCTAAGAGTTATTCAGAAAAAAATAAGACACACATTGGACTCATTGACTACTCCTGCAGGCATCTAGGAGGCTGAAAAGCCCAAAGGAAATGAAGCTGAGCTGCCTGTGGAAGAAAAGGAAGCTTGAGGAAGACATTCAAAATGCTCACTTGGATGGGACAATTTGTAGTTGTTGGGAGCAAAAAAAGGAAAGAATATTTTGTCTGGAAATGCCAATCTGTAGGAAAGCCCTTCTCATACATGGAAGGAATGGATTCAGAAAGAGGAGGAGAAAGGGGAAATTTTGAGAGCAAATGCTTGGGAGGCAAATTCTGCTTAACTTTTTTTTTTGTGTACCATCCAGTCCAATGCCATGTATATGTGTTGGTTAATAATTTTTTTAATTTTTAAAAGATATTTTACCCTCATGCTGTTTAGTCTACAATCCTATAGCCAGACATTTAAGCATAGGCAAAGTAAAAATTATGGAAGTGAATAGGATAAGGACTACACCTCTCCTTGGTATAGGGAAGTCCCGGGTGAAGGAACATCTACTAGTACTTTTCTTCTGCTACTTCTAATGCTCCTACCACCACCACCAACATCACCACCACCACCACCACCACCACCACCACCACCACCACCACCACCACTACTACTACTACCACTACTACTACTACTACTACTACTACTACTACTGCTACTACTACTACCACTACCACTACTACCACTACTATTACTACTATACTATAATAGAGTAACTAATGACACAGAAATAAAGCCCCAGGTTTACAGTGGTCATTTACAATTTTGGATCCTTCCGTTATCAAACGATTTGGTTTAGATTTTTCCAGGTAACTGCAGAATTTGGCTTTTTATCTAGTTCTCTTCAGAAATATATAGGGCCCTCAGCTTTTATGTAAACACTCAAGCTAATGATTTACCCCAAAGAGAACAGGTTTTTTTTTAATAACAGAAAAATGTAAAGGCCTCAAACATGGGTTTATAAACATTAAAGACAGCTCTTCTCCCCTTTCTGGTGGGCCTTCATCTCCTCCATAGATGTGTATGATTCTCTAGGCTAGTCAAAGTAAAATTGTAGGTTTGGACATCCCTTTGTAAGTGAAAATTACTTGGAATTGCTAGAGAGCAGAACAATCCTCTTCCTCCTGTGAGCCCTACACCTCAAAGATTTAAAGAGTCCTCTAGACTTAAGAGTAGTTCTACCCTGGCTTGAGGACCTTTCTCCATAACTCTCTTCCCTGTGACCTTCCACTCACGTGGGGGAAGCATTTATGGTCACCATAGGTCAAAACTTCCAATGATTTTCGTGAAGTGTAGCTTTGACTGTATCACTCCCTTAATCAACAAATTCTAGTGGTTTTCTGTTTTCTCTAGTATAAAATATAAATTCCTCTGTTTATCTTTTAAACCTTTTCACAAACTTGCTCAACCTATCTTTCTAGCCTCATTGTGTATCACTTCCCTTCCTGAACTCTGTAGCACAGACAAACTGGTCTGCTTTCTGTTTCTTACACATGGCACACCATCTCTATATTTTATATCTTTGTATTGGCTGTGCCACAAGCCTTAATACATGTATATAATAATTCTAACCTTCCTTCCCTCCCTTCTCTCTCCCTCTCTATTTTCCTCTTTCCTTTCGTTCCTTCCTTCCTTCCTTCTTTCCTTCCTTCCTTCCTTTTTCTTTTTCTTCCTTCATTCCTTCCTTCTTCCTTTCCTTCCTTCCTTCCCTCCCTTCCTTTCCTTCCTTCCTTCCCTCCCTCCTTCCTTCCCTCCCTCCTTCCTTCCTTCCTTCCTATATTCTTTTCTTTTTTCCTTCTTCACTTTTTCTTTCATTTTTCTTTCTTTCCTCACTTCTTTCTTTTCTCCCTTCTTTCTTTCCTTCCTTTTCTCCTCCCCCTTTCCTTTCCTTCCTTCCTCCCTCCCTTCTTACCTCCATTTCATAGAATCATTCTCTTTCTTCAAGAGAAGGCTCATAATGCCTTCTACATGAACCTTTCCTCATCCTTCATATAATTGGTACTTCTCTCCTCAAACTATTATGTATTTCAATATTTTCATTTATTCTCTTTATTTCATTCTGCACATAGTTTTACGCGTGCTCATCTCTCTCACTAGATTGTGAAATTCTTATGAACAGGGACTATATCCCATGTATTCTGTTCATATTCCTAAAACCTAGAACAGTACCTGACACATAGTAGGTATTTAATAAAGACTTGTTGATTGATTGATTGAAGCCCCCTGGCCATGTTGATAGCATCCATATGACTCACATTAAGAATGAAGAGCAAAGTTCAGGTTTGCTCCTCTACATTACGGTTCTTTTCCTTGCTGCCCCTCGACTCTCCCTCCTGTCTGGTCCTTGATCTCAACTTCTTCAGGAATGAAATTTTATTTTATTTGTTTTTACTCATTCAGGCCCTATCTGTTCAGGACTTATTCCATTGCTTCCATTTGTGGCCATCTCAGGAGACCTATAGTTTCCTGAAGAGGTCACGGAGACACACAGGGTTCTAACCATGGAACCAAGTCTGCCCTTGGGGAGTTGCCCCTCTCCACTCAGTACCATTCTGTCTGTTATTCAGCTCTGTTTCTGTTCCCAGATTTCCTTTTAAAAGTCAAGACCTACAGTAAAGGAATGATCCATGAATCAGTCAATCAACTTCCATATTGTTTCATTAGGCCAACAAACACCCAGGGGAAAGTGCTTTCCTACTCACCTACTTGTTCTCCACATGGAGGCCAAATGGATATTTCTAAAGGACATATCTGACATACCATTTCCTTACTCAGGAAGCCTCAGTGGCCCCCACTTGCCTCTAGATTGAAGTCCAATTTTCTCTGCTTGTCACTGAAAACTTTTCACATTCTGTTTCTAGCCTACTTTTCTAGGGTCATCACATTAATTTCCTATATGTTCTCTCCATTTCAACCACCTCAGCTTCTTGCCATTTCCAATACATGACATTTTTTTCCATCTTGGCGTCTGCACAGGTGGTCTCATGTTCCTGGAATGCACTCCCACCCATCTTATTCCCCATCTCCCATAACCTTGCACACACCTCAGAGAATATCCAAGCTCAGATCAAGTGACACCCTCTCCCTAGAACACATCCTAATCCTCTCTACCTCTCCATCTCTCAGTTACTAAGATCTTACCTCCCAGAAATCACTTTATCATTATATTGTATACATTGTAGATGCACTTATCTGTACATATGTTATTTCTCTCTAAGTAGAATTTTTCTTTTGTATTATGAACTTCTCAAGGGAGAAATGATGACTTTATGAGAGGCATCATAGCATAGTAAACAAAGAGCTGGCTTTAGAGTCAGAAAGACCCAGGTATAGATGCTGCCCCTGACACAGTGCCTATGTTATTCTTATCAAATCACTTAATGACTCAGTGCTCTGAGTGGCTCAGTGATTAGAGTGCTGGGCCTGGAGTCAAGAAGACCTGAGTTCAAATGTAGCCTCAGAAACATACTAGCTGTGTGACCCTGGGCAAGTCACTTAATTTCTGTACGCCTTAGTTTCCTCACCTATAAAACGGGGATGATAATAATAGCACCTACTGCCAGGGTTGTTGTGAGGTTCAAATGAGATAATAATTGTAAAGCACTCAGCACAGTGTTTGACACATAGAAGGGACCTACTAAATCCTTATTCCCCTTCTGGACATCTTTATAAGTTTCAGAAAAGATGTAACCTTGCTTTGGGAGAGGTAATTCCCTCATCTGGGAGTTTCCTGCACTGTTGAAATCACAAAACCACTCCCTATTTCCTATTACTGTTATAAACTTAACAATGAACTGTAACTATATACAAAGAAAAAAACAAAGGAGATTGTGGATGAAATCATAAGCTTCTCTTATAATCTTTTTTAAAAAGTTTGACAAAGTAGTAATAAAATTAGCATCTTTCTTCAACCCCTTCTAAACATATTTTTGTTATTTTCTTCCATTTAGTTTTATTGGTAGTTTTTTTGGCTTCTCTTTTCTTTTTTAACCTCTATTACTATCCACTAACTCACCCCCCTTCCAAAATACAAGCTTTACATTGTTATACGTAACTATATTCAAGCAAAGCAATTCAATACTTTGGCCATGTCTCAAAATGTATATCTCAACCTTCATCTCTAGCCCATCACCAATTTTTTTTTTTTTTCCAAGCAGTGGGCAGCATGCTTCAACATTAGTCTTCTGGAGTCATGCTTAGTCACTGCATTGATTAGAGATCTATAGCCCAAGTTGTTTTCTTTTATATTGTTATGGTAATCATGTAAACGGCTTGTCTAGTTCTGCTCATTTCATTATATAATTGTTCACAGCATTCTTCCCAGGATTCTTAGAATTTATCGTATTCATAATTTTTACAGCTCAATAATATTCCATTACATTAATACACCACAATTTTTAACATTTTTATTACAAACTTTGCAAACATTAACAAATATGAACATTTTAATTTGCAAAGAAGAATAGAAAAAGAGGATTTAATACAAAACTATGAATTTCTATTAATATAGTTTTGTAAGGTGTATATTAAATTTAATGCAATAGCAACGCCTTGCTGGTCTATATCCCCTTTTCAACTTCCTTATATGGTGCATATTTTTTTAACATTTCATTGACTGTTTTATTTAAATTTTGTATAGCTATCCTTATCAATATACTCCCCATTTCCTCTTCTCAAAATTAAAAACCCACCAATGTAGCAAGTAACTATAGTCTAGCAAAAAAAAAAATACATAATTGGCTGTGTATGAAAAAGTATGTCTCATTCTGCATATCCAATCATCACCTTTTTGCAAATAAGAGGCAACCATTCATTATCATCAGTTTTCTGGAGTTATGTTTGGTAATTCAATTAATCATAGTTCTTAAGTCTTTCAAAGTTGTCTTCTTTTAAGTTATTATAGTCATTGTTTAAATTATACTTCTAGTTCTGCTAGCCTTACTCTGCATAAGTACATACCAGTCTTCCCATTTTTAAAAATTCTGCTTCCCCCCACCACCATTTTTGTCATTTCTTATAGCACAATAATATTTCATCATCTTCATATACCATGGTTTGTTCTAACTTTCCAGAATGGATGGGCACTTGCTTTGTTTCCAATTCTTTGCTACAACAAAAAGTGTCAATATAAATATTATCATACACACTACAATATCCCCTCTGTCTTTGGGTTAGGTTCCAATTAGAGATAGTATTGGCGTAAGGGGAATGCACAGTTTAATGACTTTTGGGGCAAAGTTTCAAATCGCTTTTCAGAATGGCTAGATCAATTCACAGTTCCACCAACAGCGCATTAGTGTACTTGTCAGAAAACAACCTACCTCTCCAATAATTGCCATTTCCATCTTTTGTGGGTGTGAGGCAGAACCTCAAAGTTGATTAAATTTTCAATTCAGTGAATTATTAATGATTTACAATGCAATATTAGTGAACATTTTTCATATATTTTTGATAGTTCGTCTTTGAAAACTACCTGTTCATGTCCTTTGACCACTTATCTATTACAGAGTGGTTTTTGTTCTTATATATTTGTAACAATTTCCCATATATCTTTGATAGTGTGTCTTTTATCAGAGAAACTCACTTGAATTATGTTTCCCTGTTTAATCACATTTTTTAAAATTCCAAATGCATTGATTTTACTCCTGC
Organism: Vombatus ursinus; assembly: GCF_900497805.2. Lineage (NCBI taxonomy): Eukaryota > Metazoa > Chordata > Mammalia > Diprotodontia > Vombatidae > Vombatus > Vombatus ursinus. Next base: position 3,573,525 of record NW_020954652.1, on the reverse strand, counting down.
AAGATCTTTTCAATTTAATCAGTTGTACTTTTTATCCTTTATATTCTTTCTTGTTTAGTTAACAACTCTCCCTATTAAAAATCAAGAAAACTATTTCTCTCTCTTCTTGTCTACATTTTTAAATAATATGAATTTTTATATTTAGATCGCATACTCATTTAGAAATTATTGTGGTATATGGCATAAGGTACTGATTAAAACTAATTTCTATCAGATTGATTTTCAATTTTCTAAGTAATTTTTTGTCATTATAATGTTTTAAAATGGACAAAATAAAATACATAGGATTACAAAGTTAACCAATTACAGTAAAACACAGTTATGTACACCTAAATACCTACCTACCTGCCCATTTACCCACCTTCCCCTTACCCCCTCTCCGACATGCACATACATATTTATGATCTTTAAGGTAAAAATCCTTGGCTAACATTTTAGATTTGTTAATTGCCATCAACTACTTGAAGAGTTACAATGTGAAAGACAATTTTGACTCAATGTATCCAGAGGATAAAACTAGGGCCAAAATGTGAAAGTTACAGAGAAAAAAAAGATTTAGACTTTTCTAAAAACAATTTTTGGAGCAGTGAGAATATGACTTCATTAGATAGGCAACTTCCAGAAGGAGGAACTCTTGTCTACCAATGGAAAGCAACATCCATTCTGCAATGTATAGTCCTAGAGAGTTGCCATGGTGGGGATGGTGAGGGGGAACTCAAGTTTTCCCTGTAAAAAATGAGTGAAATTGATTGGTAGGATTGTGTAGGAATAAGACCCAAAGTAGCTGACCCTGTCTTCATTCTTTCTATTTGATGATTTTAGAAGTAATCCTATGACATACCAAATTCGATGACAAAACATGTTGTTTACCAAGAACTTTTTCTATTTTACAGCTTAAAGATTATATTTAGGTCTCATTTTCCATTTCTGAAGGCTATCATAATGTTCACAGATTTCCAAAATAATGGACCCATTATCTGTCCCTGCTTAGACTAATGCAGCTTTGAGATTAGAACATATGTTTAGTTTAAATAGTCTATATGCAGCTTCTAAGAGAATAAAAACACATTTTAATGCTGGAAGTTTTTTTTTCTTTTTTTTTTAAGTCAAAGTGCAAAAGTAACAACCCTTCAAAAAACAAAAAAGAAAAACTAATGAGAAGTAACCTGTGCATGGTAAACCACATATGCTCATCAATCCCAAATTAAGGCATGCTTTACTTTTCATCTTGAAGTCCATCGGTTTTATTTTTATGTTTCTATGGTAAATCAGCCTTCGTAAGTGAGAGAAAATTACAAAGTAATGCCTTTCCTGATGATCACTTGTACATTAACACCCACACAAAATGAATGCTGCCTGGACTTCAAGTCACAAACAAGGAAGGAGCTAGAATATTCTCTGATGCGTGTAGGAAAAAATGTTAACATTCAGCCCCACTCACCAAATCATTAAGGATTTGAGTTTATTGTCATCTTTGCAGCTAGGTAAAAGACTGCTGAGTATTAACAGCAGGGAAAGTGGCCTAAAATGTATTGTTGGATGTGAAGTAGGTTGCATTTTACTTTATTTTTTTATCTAATATGAGAGGGATTGAGCAGTAGCATAGTGAAGTGAATAGAGGAGGTGGCTTTGGAATCAGAAAGACCCAGGTTCAAACTTGCCACTGTCACATTCTAGTTATGGGACTATGGGGAGATTATTTAATCTCTCAATGCTTGAGGCCATTCTCTAAAACTACAGTTAGCAATGAGTTGCAGATCTACATAGATGGATGGAGGCTCCATACACGGAGTTCTCTACATGACAAAATCACAAGTCTAGAATTTACAAAAATGGTATGACAAACTCTTATCTCTGTCATGCTTAAATGTACAGCTTTTTATTCTGGCATGTTCATTTGCTACGAAATGTAGGTGTCAAGATAGCTCCACACGTGTTTTTGATCTGAACTCTTCTAATAGAAACAAGATCCTTGGAATGATTATGTTAAATTTGAGTAGGACATGACTTGTCATGAATTTAAGAATGAACAAAGGGAATTAGAGCTAGAAGGTTGAGATTTGAGATTAGAAATCATCTAGTCCCACAAATTAATTTCATAGATGAAAATAAAACTGAGGATCAGATACGGCTAGTGTTGTGCCTAAGGTCGCAAAGCTAGTAAGAGCAAGAACTAGAATTCAAATCCAGTTCCTCTGACTCCAATTGAAAAAAAGAAAAAGCAGACTCTTCCCCACCCACCCCATTTTAGCCCCCTACGTAGCTGAACCTGTCATATGGTTAATTCAACATATGGTATGTCTCTAGGCTAAGAAAGAGAATATCTAGGTTGAGAAACTTTGACTTTATTCTCTACTTTTAAATCAGTGACAGCCAAAACCCAGGAAAGACTTGGGATGTTGGGTTAGGACGAGGAAGATGCTTTATTCGTTGAAGAGGATTCAGGAGAGGGGGAGGTTCGATTCTTCAGAAGATGATTTATGTGAATCTAGATACTCCAAGGTGGCATCTTCTCATATTTCCTGAAGATTCTATTTAATAATATTATTTCCACCAGCCACAAAGTAATATCTTCCAAATAATCTGTGTGACATTGGATACAGTGCCAGTCTCAAGTAAGGGAGAGCTGGGTTCAAGTCTTGCCTCTAAAACATATGTTGTGTTTTATCATGAGCAAGGCACTATTTTCCTTAAAACTCTTATTTTCCTTAAGCAACTTTCTAATACTCTGAATTACTGGGGTTGTCTATATGCATTGGTGGAGGCAATTTTCATTCTAGAAATTCCTCACACTAATAAAATCATCAATTGCAAAACCCCTCCCCATCACTCTTTAAATACAGCACATTTATTAAACACCAACTATGTGCAAGGTATTGTGCCAGGCACTAGAATAGAAATATGTAAAGTGATATAGCTCTTACCTTCAAAGGAGTTTATAGTGTAATAAGATGACATCTACCCAAATAAACATGAAATAAGTATACCACTGGCAGTGGGTCTTATTAGCTAAAGCCTACTTGCATAATCTGTATCCCAGGGAGCAACTTCTACTTTGCCCCTCAGGGTTCTAGGAGTAATCCAAAGTTATTGACAATTGTGTTATTCATAAATCTTCATTTAGTATGTTATCTGCAATTTCAATAAACCAGTTAACATCAATTAGGTTTTACAAAAGAATATTTACTCAGAGCATGTGTCAAAGACCATAATACAAAAATATCTTCCAACCACCCAAAACCACTTCTCCCACCCTCTTAGATCCTGGGGAAAATGAACTCAAAGTGATTGCTATACAATATTTCCCCATCCAGCCCTGGAAGTGTGTGTCTTTGCTTAAGGAGTTATTTCTCTCTTTGAGAAACCCCCCCCAAATTAAGTTCTGAGTATGCCATATGTGACAAGTGCCCTCTCTATCTCTGGATCAATTAAAATTTCAGTCGAGTCAAGCAGATTGCTCCTCAGGGCAGATTCTTCCCAAGACAAGGATATTTCTGCTCTTGGCTTTGATTGCTGAGGGACATTTGATGGCTCTTCAGAAATTTTGAAACTTAAATGTCACTTCAAATACACATCTACCTAAGATCAGGAAAGAATAAACACAACAAAGAGAAAAAAAAAAGAGAACAACAGAAGTGCTATGTGTTCACAGACACATGGTGACCATGTAGGAGAAAGGGCACAATGCCTTTCCCCAAACCAGTAGACCATTAGTAATTACTGCCTCACTCATCACCGGGGAAGGTAGAATTAACCATCCGAACCTTTCATATATACACTCTGTTCTAGATCAGCAGTCATTTAGAAGGCTTTTTGTTACCATACAATAAGTCAATAGGAAAAGGTAGAAAGAAATGTCTGCCTGCTCTGAAAGAAGTAGAGAAAAGCTTCCTCTCTCACACATCTGTGAAGAAGGTATTCCAAAATTCCGAATGGATTGGTGGTAAGCAGAACATGTTTCCCAAGCTCTAAGGAGTAGACTTGCATTGGCTAGTCTCTCATTGTTCAAAGTAAATGTGATAAAAACAAAGGACGTATCCAAAGTACTTTGAGAAAATTTGGGGAGAGAAAAATCATATGAGGTGGATGGTACAGGGGGCAATCAGGGAAGATGTCATGGAGGAAATGGCATCTAATCTGAGCCTTCAAGGAAGAAAATTATTTGAAGTAGAGAGGAAGAAGCAGTATATACAAACTTGAGGTATGGCCTGAGTCCATACACGTAGCTGAGAAAATGCAAAAAGAAATTGCTTCACAATCAGTTATCTAGTTGGTGGGAAGGCAGACTACATGATCATCAGTAAACTAAGATCAGCCTGGAAAGTTAAGATGGTGTTATGGTATGAAGAGTATTATATTTAAGGTTAAGGAATTTCGACTTTATATTATAGGTAATAGGGAGCCAGCATGGCATTTGAGCAGGTGAATAACTTGATTAAGCCTGTTTATTGGGAAAGTTATTTTGGCGGCTGTGTGAAAGATGGATTGGAGAGAGGGAAACTGTCAAAAAGTTAGGATGCCATTACAATAACCAAGAAGGGAATTTAATGAGGTTCAGTACTAAGGTACTGAAAATGGGAGCTGCGAAGAGGGTCAGGCTCATTCATTCAGTCAATAACTTTTTGTTGAGGACCTTGAATGTGTAGGGCTGGATGCTACATAATATCTAGTTAAAATAATTTGCTTAACATCATAATTTGCTAAACTTTTCTGACAACTTTTGCACAAATGTATTTTTTCATATTATTTGTATTCCTGATCTGAAGTAGATATATGAAATCTAACCAGATGCTAACCAGTATCTAGAAGTAAGAAAACTGTTCATGCTACCAAAAAAAGAGACAAAGATAAAATTACTTTAAAAAATGAAACAAAAAGACAGCCACAAACATCCTGAAGAATAGATGTCGCATTGAAGTGCTTATGACAATGCTGGGAGAAATCAAAATGACAATCTCAAACTCTCCATATTGTTTTGATCATGTGCGTGCATGCCCTTGTGAATAATTCCCTGAGGCAGTGTTCTCTAGTGGAGACAATTCTTGACATAATAACTGAAGAGGGGTTCCAATTCTGTTTTCTCTGTTTCCTAGCTTTGAGTGAGTGACTTAAACTATCTTATGTATAAAATGAGGATAGTATTACCTTGCCCTTATATATTTCATAAATGATATACAGTATGTGAAAACAGCTAGTAAGCTTTAAAGCAAAAAAGAAATTAAGACTGTATTCATCACTTATGGGGACGTTAACAGAGTGACCATTTTGTTCATAGGGTTTTGAGGGTTAGAACTCCTCATTTTACAGATGAAGAAATTGAGACCCGTGGAGATTAAGTGCCTTGCTCTGACAAGGAGCAAGTGACAGAATCAACATTTGAGCTGAAATTCTTTGACTCTGAAGCCAGTGTTTTTTCCATTATTGCCACTCTGTTCTCTGGACTGTTTATTTAGTTGATGACCAGCATCCTTACCAAAGATTGTCAAACTTTTTAATCCTCAGGGCTAGGATTATGGTATTTTCGGGTTGTAGGTTTAGAACGAGGGCAGTTAGATGGCACGGTGGATAGAGCGCTGGACCTAGAGTCAGGAAGACTCATCTTTGTGAGTTCAAATCTAATGTCAGGAACTTACTAGCTATATAAAACCCTGCTTGCCTCAGTTTCCTCATTTGAAAAATGAGATGGAGAAGGAAATGGCAAACTACTCTACTATCTTTGCCCAGAAAACCCCAACCTGGGTCCCAAAGAGTCAGCAGAGAGGACTGATAACGGCTGAATAACAACAAACGATTTAGAACTGGAAGGGAACATAATGTTGATTTAGCCAATTCTTTCATTTTTATAGATCAGTCAGTCAATAAACATTTATTAAGCACCTGCTATATGCCAGGCACTGTACTAAGCTCTGGGGATACAAAAAGAGACAAAAGACAGCCCCTGTCCTCATAATTAAATGGCAGAGACAAGAAGTAAAGAGATAGGGACAAGCAAGCTATATGAAAAATAAATAGAAAACAATTAAAAGAAGGAAGACACAAGAATAAGAGAGATTGGGAAAGGCATCCTGTAGAAGATGGAGTTTTAGTTGAGACTTAAAGGAAGCCAGGGAAGGCAGTACACAGAGACGAGGAGGCAAAGCATTCCGGGCATGGGGGACAGCTAGTGAAAACACTTGGGGTCAAGAGGTGGAGTGTCTTGTTCAAGGAAGAGCCAGGAGGCCAGTCTCATTGGATCAAAGACCTTGTGGATGGGTATAAGGTGTAAGAAAACTGCAGACAGGAAGAAAGTAGGTTATGGAATGCCAAACAAAAGATTTTATATGTTATCCTAAAGGCAATAAAAAGCTATTAAAGGAAGAAGCTGAGGCCCAGAGAAGCAATATGCTCACATAACTAATAAATAACAGAGCTGGAATTTTAATCCAGGCCCTCTAATGGCAAATCTACTCATTATTGATCATTTGGCATGCTAAAGGTTAATAATTATAATTAGTAATAATCTATCTATGTAACACTTGTATAACTTAGGCTTGCAAAGCACTTTAAATATGTTATTTCATTTGATGCTAACAATAATTTTGTGAAATGGATGCTGTAAGTGTCCCCATTTTACAGACTGGGAAACAGACAGAAAAAATAAATAACTATCAAGAGTCACATGGCTAGTCAGTATCTGAGACAGGATTTAAGTTCAGGGTTTCCTGATTCTACATCTTGAACTCTATCCACTGCGCCACCTAGCTGCCCATATCTATATCTATCAGTACACACATACATATATCTGAATATACACAGATATATAAAGACATTCATATATATATATATATTCATAGACATATGCATATATAAAACTGAATAGGTATGCTATTATCATATATGTCTACATATATCAGTATGTACGTGATGAAAAGATATGATATTGTCTTATAATTTCTTAATAGGGGAAACTTTGTAAATTATTGAAAAAAATCAGTAAAAGAAGTATTGTTCTAAAATTATCATTTTTTTCTGACGTTTTCAACACAAGGTGTCTGCCAGATTTTGAATTACATAGATTAAAAGACAGAGCCAAAATCTGAAATTCAAAGGGGTTGTGGGTGTGGGGTGGAGGGGGGTTAGGGACCTGGATATTAGGAAAGAAAATCCAAACCTGTGACTTTGAAAATGTTCACCAAGGGGATGGAAGAAAGATTTGAAAAAAGCCCAAGCAATTTCCTGTAATGTCTGCAGAATGACTAAATCATCAGAGTGACAAAAACTGAGTTTATTCAGTCACTGAGAAAAGATAATTTTCAGCAAGGAAACAAGTAAGAAGATAATCCTGAAATTGGAAGGTAAAACAAAGAGATGCCCTGGTAGTTCTGCTATTTCAATGGGGGATAATTATCGAAAGTTGCTGGAGGCTATGTGAAATCGAACATTTTCATGCACTATTTTCCTTCAGAGAGCAGGACCGCTGAGGAAATATTGCTACCTATAGGCAGGGCACTGGTAACTGTAATTATTATCAGCCTCTGCAACTGTTATTTCTATGACAGGATTACATGGTACACTTCTCTATATCTTCCCACATATCTTCTACCACAGAGCCTTTGGACATGGTGTAGAATTAGGACCAAAAGATGTAAGTTACCAGAAGTCACAATTGAATTCAAAATAAAGAACAACCTAGACACCTAGGGTGAAATTGCACCTTATATTTAGTCCTGGGCCTGGAGTCAGGAAGACTCGAATTCAAATCCAGCCTCAGACTCCTATTAGCTGTTTGAACCTAGGCAAATCACGTAACTTCTATCTGCCTCAATTTTCTCATCTGTAAAATTGGGATAGCAATAGCACTTACCGCCCAGGGTTGCTATGAGGATCAAATGAGGTAAAATTTGTAAAATACTTAGTAAACCGTATATAAATACTAGCATTCATTATTATTATTATTTTAAAAAATGGAATATGTTTGCTCATCAAGTAGGGAATTTTCTGCTTGGAAATCTTCGTGCAGAATCTGAACAATTAATGATAATGGATATTGAAGAAAAGATTTACAGATCAGATGGTGGGAGAACTAGACGCATACTTCTATTCTGATTTAGAGAATTAAAGCTGTAGGAAGGTTTCCTCTTACTATGCCAAGTGCTCTGCTAAGAGGGCTGTGGGAGTTAGGGTGTGGGATGGTCTACTTGTTTTCCTTAAATAATATTGAAATTTAATTGGCTCAGAATATTGATGTAGCTTCCTGGTCATGTGAATACAAATGAGCCATAGGGAACTTAAATCTGACTTCAAGGCTTCAGACCAGCAGACTGATAGCATGATCCATGTTGTATGACTAATATCTAAAAGTTGAGCTCCATTAAATCCTGGATGAATATTTTGACCTGTCATTCCCCTGATATGAAGCACATAGCCTTTTGATGATGATTAGACAAGCTATTCAATATCTTATTTAATTCTTATCTAGAAAATGAACTAGCAGATAAGTCTGGTCAGCACCGGTGTCTTTTTTGGGAGAACCTCCAAATGCAAAGGCAAATCTATTGGCGGTTTAGGCTCTCGGAATATTTTTGGCCTTTGTCATAGTATTCTTGGAAGCATTCAGTTCCCAAATAATCATGTGATTTTACCTTCGAAAAAGAGATTTAGGGCAGCTAAGTGGCACAGAGGATAGAGCACCAGCCCTGGAGTCAGGAGGACCTGAGTTCAAATCTGGCCTCACACATATAACACTTACTAGCTGTGTGACTCTGGGCAAGTTACTTAACCCCAATTACCTCAAAAAAAAAAGAAGAGGTTTAATGCCTGTGATTTGTTGTTCTTGGGCCAGCTAAGTGTCATAAGGGATAGAGTGCTGGACCTAGAGTGGGTAAGACTCATTTTCCTAAGTTCAAATCTGGCATCAGATATTTACTAACTGTATGACCCTGAATAAGCCATTATTTGCCTCAATTTCCTCATCTGTCAAATGAGCTAGAGAAGGAAATGGCAAACCACTCTAGTATCTTTGCCAAGAAGATCCCAAATAGGGTCACAAAGAGTAGGACATGATGAAACAACTAAATGACAATAAACAAAAAGAAATTCTTGAAGGCTGACATTTTCTAAATAATAATATGATTTTGTATTAGAAAAAAGAGTTTTGATGCCTGTAATAAATAATTTCTAAGCAGCAAGACAAAATGAAATAATCAAGATTTTTAAAAAATGACTTGGAAAAATATGTGCACCAAATGTGTTGGATAAAACACCATAAAAAATATTCAGAGACAACATCTGGTCCCTTTAGGACTCAAGGTAAGAGTTTATAATTTACTAATTAGGATCTATCTACTATTAGTAATCACATAACAACTCAACATAAAAATGAGTGATACAGAAACGAAAACAACTTTGAAGTACCAGTCCATATATGTCAAAAATATGTAAATGGAACAAAATCAACATCTGGTATGATTAGGAAGAAATGGTTGCCCTCGTGCATTGTTAGTTAGAAGGGGAAAAAGTCAAAATATAGATTAGCTAATGTTGAATCATGAAATCATAGAAAAATCTTTGCTTCAGTGACCTGCTAGAAAAGAAGAGAGTTGGAATTCTCTTCTGGACACCATGCAGAAGAGAGAACCCTTAGTTCCATTGTTCTGTCCAATGGAACCAAGAGAAAAATCAGAAGAACAGAAAATCTGATCAACCCACTAACCAAATATGACTTCAGAAGATTCGTATTGAAGCATATCTCAATCCCCTGCCAGGGATGAGGAAATGATGATGCCCTCTAGATGCAGAATAAGATGTATTTTAACACAAGCAAAGGTGTTTATTTATTTTGCATGATTATACTTTACAAGCAGGAGCATCCATTAATAATGATGGTGGTGGTGATGTGCATGTGGAGTGAGGGGAGAAAAAGAATTAGTGAATAGTGATAGATTGAAAAAATATCCATAATTAAAAACATACACAGAATAAAATGAAAAGAAGTCTAAATGGAATCTTTCATTCAAGAAAATTTCATTACTATCATATAAATTGTAGTATACTTTAAAATGTAACAGAAGTTCAGAGTTTCAAATATCATTTCTTTTGGTCTTCCTCATATGTTAAAATAATAATAGCTAGCATTTATATAATGATATATATTCACATTATTTATTATTATATTATTTATTATCATGTATTGTGTAAACATTACACATTATAATTAATTACACCTATTATATAGCATTTATCATAATTCTATCATAAGTAATATAATTATATAGTATAATCACATATAAATACATAATATCATAAATGATATTATATTATATAACATTATTTATTTATATTTGATTATAATCATATATTCATTTCATTTATTCATTTGTTATATATTTATTTATTACTACTTATCTATTTATTTTATATTTATCATATATTTATATAGTGCTATATACATGTATTATATAAAGTTGGAAAAGTCTTTCACATATGTTATCTCAACCCCTCTGTGAGGAAGGTGTTAGTCTTATCCCCAATTTACAGATGAGGAAACTGAGACTGAGGGAGACCAACTGACTTACTGTGGGTCACACAGCTATCAGCGTCTGATTTAGGATCTGAACTCAAGTCTTCAGGATTGCAAATCCAGCTTGCTCCACTGTGCTTTCAAGATTTCTTTTTCATGTTTTTTTGCTTCTTGTTATGTCCAAAGTAAAGGAGAAAATTTGAAAGGAAAGAGAGAAAGAAAACAGAATGAAACTTCTGCTCAGCCCAAAGGAAGGGAGGATAAATGAAGAAAGACCCTGGAAGAACTCAGCTTGAGGCCCATCCTTCTGGCCAAGTCCAGACACATACTAGGGTTCAGGCCTACTCCTCAACCCCTTCTTCCCTGATGATGAAACCATACATTATATTCTATCTTCCAACCACTGGAAATCCCGGATTGAATTCCTATTCTTCATAAATAGAACTTTGCCTCTTTAATTAATCCACATGACTTATAGAATACCACAGTTTTGAATCAGGGGGGTCCTGATCTATTAATAGAAAACTACCCCATTCAATATGTCAACATTTAGGGGACATTCTTTCTAGTAGAGATTTTTAATCTTTTCTTTGAGTTTATATCATGGACCCCAAGGGCAGTCAGTTGATCATGGATCCCCTTCTCAGAATAATCTTTATAAATGAATAAAATATGATATAGAGACTTACAAAAGAAACCAGTTATATCAAAATACAATTATCCAAATTTGCATGTGTGTATAAGTTTGTGAATCCCAGGTTAAAAACTTCTGCTTTCCAAAAACCTTTGTAATAAAGGAGTGGTATAATTCTAAGTCTTTTCCAAATAGAAAAAAACTGGAAGGTAACTTGTCTGTCATTAAATAGGGTATTGCTGAGGACAATTGACTGGGAATATTCCTAAGAAATCTTTATAGATGAAAATTTCTCTCTCCCGGCCATTGCACCTTACCTCTACTTCAACCCAACTTGTTTCCTCTTGTTCCTTGGAGAAAAGTAATCAAATTAACATTTCCATTGCTTCTGAAAAGGATATATCAAAATGACTGCCCTATGGCTCCTCCCCTTATCCCCGTGCCCCTTTACATCAGAATATCCATCCTCCACTTTCTATTGAAAAGGTTTGTTGGAGTCAACCCTTTTGAGCTCAAGAGCTAACTGATAAGTTTTCATTGTGAGAATTTATACTCCTGAAATTGGTAAACACGACAAATCAGAGTTTGGTTTATTGCTTTGTTGATTGTCTAGACTTAAGAAAGTGATGGAGAAAATGTGCATAATGGAGATTCAAGGTAAAAGTGTGCTGTACATTAATGGAGAGTCATTTAATAACATACCTCTGCTATATGTACTTTCTTCTATTAGAATGTAAGCTTCTTTTGCCTCTCTTGTATCTTCATCCTCAGTGATCAGAACAGCACTTGAAACATAATAAATGTATCTTCATTCATTCATTCATTCCTTAGGTTTTCCTTAAACACTTTACCTATCTTATTCCCCTAATGACTCTACTTTGTATTAAACTTATTTGTGTCCATTTGTGTTCATTATGTTGTCCCCTCCTCAATAGAATGTAAGATATTCAAGGGTTAAGAATAATGTTATTTTTCACTTTTTTATCTTTATTATCTTTTATGACTAGTAAGTACTTAATGCTTGTCAGAGTTGAATATAGTTTTTGTTTATTTCTTTTTCTTTTGGCTGCCTAACCTGGCTTTGTTTTCATCCAAGTTTTCACTGTTTTATCCAATCAGGGCTTGTTAATGTGAACACAGGAGCTGTCCAAGTTTAATTTTTTGCCTAGTGATTTTTTGCCAAGTTTCACCTGTGCTGTTATCTCTTTCTACTAAAATTACAATAAGGTCTTGTCTCTGAGTTTCAGCTCCTGTTCCACTTTGGTTAGATAGCCTAGACTAAAAACCACTTAAGTGAAGAGTAAAACTTGCTTGAGATTACTAATTCATACGGTAAGACACACCATAATTCTTACTAAAGGATTTCTGTATGAGGGCACCAATGGAGAGAAATATTAGTGATTTCTGTGGTTGAATATTTTGCTCCATGAAAAAAGAAAGCCTAACCTGGGAGGACTAGCAGTAGATTGAGGAAGAGGAAAGCTGATTTCCCTAGCTCTAAGTAGAACTCTCCCAGTGACTAAATCTGTGTGTAACTGGCACTATCGTATGGAGCATACTTAGTTACCAGTCCTGATTCTTTTCAACCACCGGGAAACTTAGAGGTCCTCCTTCCATCTATATATGACTCATTGCTCAGGGGCTTGCATATTGAGGAGACACAAAGTGCTCTTGTTAGATGGAGGAACTGGAGAAGCCATAACTTTGCCTTCAAAGAGTCCTTCTTTTATGACTGTGAATCATGTCAAGGCTGTTTCGAGCCACTTGTCAAAGAGGGGATAGTGACAGTGGGAATGTGTTCTATTCTCTACCTGAACCTCTGTGTATTTATGAGCACACAACACCTTACCTTAGCAATTCTGAGCCTCTAAGCTTAGGATTGGATTCCCTGTTTTTTTTTTTTGTTTGTTTGTTTTTCATTTTTTGGAGGGGGTGTTGCTTTTTTATAATGATCTTAGTTAAGCAAAAATCTATCTTGAAATCAAAGTGCCCAGGATTAGGAAAAACAAAAATAAACTACCCTTGAGAATTTGAGCATTCTGGAGGTCCTGGGTCCCAATGAGCGGAGCTACCCAATGAATGGAGCTAGCTCTCCTGGGCCCTGCTCACTTCTACCTTTGTACTATTTTGTTTATCAATCTTATCTGCTCCTATGGATTCAATTATTATCTCTATGTAGTTAATACCCAGATCTATATATTCAACTTTGTATACAGTTTCCCTGACCTCAATTTCCATATCACCCAGTGCCTTTTGGACTTCTTGAATTGGATGTCCCAAAGTATCTCAAGTTCAAAATGTTTAAAGCAAAACTCATTGTCTCCCCCAACCAATTGTCCCATCTTCCCAACTTTCCTGTTACTTTTGAGAGCACCAATATCCTTTCTGTCACCCAAGCAAGCAACCTCAGTATCATCCTCAAGTTCTTTCTTACATTCACTCCACATTTCCAATCCATCAAATCTTCTTGTTTCTGCCTTTACAATATATCTCATAAAGTCCCCTCTCTTCACTCACACAGGCACCACTTTAGTACAGGCTTTTTTATTTGAATTACTATGTTTGCATTTTGGTTGGTCTTTCTTCCCCAACTTTCTCTTCACTCCAATGTAACTTCTACTTAGTTGCCAAAATGATTTTCCTAAAACAGAGGTCTTATTATTACAACCTCCCTACTCAATAAATTCCAGTGGCTCCTTCAAGATTTTATATAAAATTCTCTGCCATTTAAAGCCCTTCACAACCTGGCCCCTTCATACCTTTCCAATCTTCTTGTACTTTACTACCCTCCTTGAAGCCCCAAATCCATCTATATTGGCTTATTTAGTATTCCTTGAACATGATTCTCCATCTCCTGACCTCATGCCTTTATACTGGCAGTATTCCATGTTTGTAATGTCTTGATTCTTCAGCCCTACTTCTTAGCTTCTCTGGCTTCCTTCAATAATTAGCTCTTATCCCACCTTCTGCAAGAGGCCTTTCATGCTTTCCCTTTCTCCATCTCCTGCCTTCCACTCAGCTGATAGTGACTTCCTCTGGAGATTATTTTCCAACTATTCTGCATTAGAAATGTGGGCTCTTTGAAGGAGGGGCGAGTGTTAAGTATTCCCAGGCATTGTAAAGCATTGAATATAATAAGCACTTAAAATGCTTATTAATTAGCTGAGTGACTGATAAACTAGCTGGTGGTAGAAGAACATTTTTCATTGAAGAAGATGCCCACTGATAAAAAGATTGACTCAAGCCTGGACATTTTAGCACAGAAAACATTACTGAGAGTTGTTTGGACACTGAATACCCAAAGCAAAAAGTAAAATGCCTGATGAGTAATCCCACAAATTACTATATATTCTGATAAGGTTTAAGCACCAGCCTCCAAGCAGATTGTAACAGTCATTATAAGTTGTTACCAAATTCTGTTTTAAGTTTGTTTTCATCAGATATGGACTTGTGGGTGTTCTGTGTTTAGCATTTGTTTTGTGTGTAGGAAATAAATAACTGTCCCATACTTGATTCATATGGTACTTTGAGTAGCTTTCTAATTTCTCCTTTTAGAAAAACTTAGTATTAGTCAAAACATAATCTAGAAGTAATTTTCCCCCTAGAGAACTATGATAGGGGTTTAATAAGATGAAGAATATGAAAAAAAGGGGCCCAAACCTTCTCATTTAAGGCCAAACTCTCACAGGTCTAACTCATTTCAAAGCATATACCAAAATGCAGAATAGGGAGTAGACACAATACCTAAACCCCTGTGAGTCCCTCATTGATTCTGTAATATTACATAAAAAATCAACAAATGTTGAATTTGGTTTGTGTTTTAAGACTTTTTTACCCCTGAAATTCAACTCAGTCCAAAGTAGAGGCATATTAACCATACCATAAATTCCATATTTTAGAGATGAGGTAGGGGCAGACTAGAAAAAAAAGTGTCTGTGATGGAGATGGGTGGAAGGGGAAAAAAAAAAAAGGAATATTTTATTATAATTTGAGAGCCAGGGAAGATACTTTCTTTATCGCATAGTTTGTCTCATTTAATAGGTGAAGAAACTGAAGCCTATATGGGCTGATTAACTTGTTTAAGGTCTTACAGCAAGTAAGCAGCAGTAGGAGAATTGGAACCCAAGTTGGAATTTGGAATCCAGTGGTTTTTTCCACATTATCATCTCTGCCCTAAGATGTTGCAGACACAGTAATGGACAAAGATTGGCTTGCTACTATTCATTATTTGAAATCTACCTGTTATTTACAAACACATTTGTATATACAGACACAGAACAGATATTCTTTTGGGGAGTGGTAGCATTTTTACTGATTATTATTTTGGATTCTCTAGAGTGAATATAATAGCTTTTTAGGTAAATGTTGTGAAGGCTAATAAAGTACATGATATATCAAAGAGTTGAAGAGGACATCAAAAGTCATTTAGTCTAATCCTATACAAAGTCAAACAGCATCTGCTCAAATCCTTGCAAGTGATGTGGAACCCACTAGCCCATTCTATCATGTTGGTTTTTTGTCCAGTTCTGAATAGAGAGATTTCTTTTCCACACATTGGGTAGATATCTGCCTCTTTGAATTTTCCACACATTAGTTCTAATTCTGTCTTCTGTAGTAATATAAAATAAATTTGATCTTCTACTTCTGCAAACTTTTCAAATATATTTGTAAACAGTGATTATGTTGCATCCATTGAGATAAAAGTGTAAGTGCCTTGGAGGTAGGAACTGTTACATTTTTGTCTTGGTGTTCTTGGTATTTAGTACGGTGCCAGACATATATTCAGCATTTCAAGAATCCTTGTTGAATGATCCATTGATTGATTATGTCTCCACCTAGCAACCATCATACAATTTCATATTTGGATGAGAGTTAATGTAGTTCAATCTCCTAGTAAAGCAAGGATCTAGTAGAATATCAGCAATAGTAACAATCCAGACTTTTCTTGAAGAGCTTTCCTGAAGGAGGAGCTGAATACTTCCTGTAAAAGCCCATTTAATTTTTGTCCTCCCCTGATTGTTAAGAATTTCAACTTTGTGTCAAGCAAAAATTTTCCCCACTGCAACTTTTAGCCTACTTGTGCCCTCCAATTTCGGGCAGAAAAATTCTAATCTCCCATCTACCCTGGATAGCCCTGTAAAGATCTCAAGACAGTAATCATACCCTTCATGTTTTTTTTCTTCTCTGGGCTATAAATCTCCATTTCCTCCAGCTGGCCTTCCCAGGGCATGGATTGAGATCATCTCACCATACTGGCCACCCTCTTCTGGCTGTGTTCCAGATTGAAAATTTCACTATCTCTAGCTTGTGGAGTACTTTGAGTAGAAAACCTTTAGATTAAAGCCTTCTAATTCCTCCAATATGGAGTTTTTCTATCAGGCTTTTAGGCAGGAAATCCTAACTTGCCAGCGGTAGTCTTTCCTAGAAATTGACTATTTCTATTAACATTTGTGACTGTGGGTTAATGATAAACAGTGGAATATGACTTTAATGACTTTAACCCCACACTTTAAATGAGGTGTTCTTATGACCTTTTAGTGTAATGGGCACCTTTGGCATACTAGTAAAGCCTTTAAACCCCTTCTAAGAATAAGATTTTAAATGCATGCAATAAATCAATAGGATCATAAAGTAAACCAATTATATTGAACTACGGTTATCTATTTCTCTCTTTCATTCTCTCTCTGTCTCTATCTGTCTCTGTCTCTTCATTTCTCTCTCTCTCTCTTTCTCTCTGATCCCCACACAGCTGCCAAAGTGATTTTGCTATACACATGTACATGCATGCATGTATTCAAGTATGTATATATGCATATAAGTGTATGGTTTGTACATGTATACATATATACATATACACATCTATACATATAAACATATGCATAGTCATACATACATTTATAAGTTTATTCAAGGGGCCCAGATGAGGTTTCCTGCAAATGTGAACTTTGAGAAGTTATTAATAGTGAAATTATCAGTTTTCCAAGAGAGGAAATAATCTAATATTGAGAATATTCTATTAATTGTTGAACCATCAGTATTATGAGATAGAGAATGATCCATAAATCCCTGCTTTTATTTTACCCTGAAAAGTCTTTATATGGCTGCCTTTGACAGGATTATTTAAACATGTTTTAAATAATTAAGCATATTTACTACTATGTAGTCCAAACTACTTAATATTTCATTATAAAATATTAACGTGTCATGATAAGATGTAGCTCTCCTTTGTAGAAGAAAATTGTGCAGTTTTGAATAGCTTTCAAGTATAAAAATGGTTCAACATATGGAAAGACACAGTTAAAAGTACATTGAAATGTGTCATCAAAATACTTTATTTCAGAAACAAACACTAATGTTGCCAACTTTTTAATTGCAAATATGTTGGATACAGAGGTGGAGCCAAGATGGTGGAATGCAAGCAGAAACCCAGCTGAACTCTACCAACATTCCCCTCTAAACAATTTTAAAATAATGTCTTGAATCAAATTTTGGAGCATCAAAGCCAGACTCACATTTTCCAGCCTAAGACAACTTAGGATGTCAGCAGAGAGGTCAGTGACACTAGGGTGGGAGCTTGCATGGAGTGCAGTAGCACCACCAGTGGTGAACCTTGGAGGCAGCCATGATGGCAGTAGTAGTAGCAGCAGCTTTAGGAGCTCTCAGTCAAGAGATGATGAGGGGATTGGACAATTTATCAGAAAAAGATTGCCCCTTTGTTGGCACTGGGTACAGATGGTGCTGAGATGGTGCTATTCCCCATCGCAATTCTGGGTCACAGTTCCAGGGTGAGAGGAGTACTAGTGATTGGTCACAAGAGAGCAGGGGCCCTGGTCACAGTTTCAGGGCCAAGAGGAGTTCTAGTGCATGTGGCTGCAGAGGAGCAGTACTTTTCCTGGGAAAAGACTAGGACATAAACAAATAGAACAGTGACCACACTTTCCCTGGATCATGCCACCTTGGAAGCACCAAAGACTTGAAGACTCCCAGAATTACCTCTGGAAACAGCAGTACAAGAAGCCTGAACCTTGGCACAGTGTCTACCTATCCACAGGTGAGCAGAAACCAACTTTAATATAAAGTTCAAAGTCAAAAAATAGGCTGGAAAAATATGCAAACAACAACAACAAAAAACTTGATCATAAAAATCCACTATAGTGGTAGAGAAGACCAAGACACAAACTTAGAAGAAGACAACAATGTACACACAGCTACAAAGAAAGCCCCAAATGCAACGAGGATTCCTGGAAGAATTAAAGAAAGGACTAAGAGTGGTAGAGAAAAATTTGGGAAAAAATGAGTGATGCAAGAAAATTATGAAAAGAGAATTAACAGCTTGGTTAAAAAAAAAAGAGGCACAAAAATATTGAAGAAAATAATGCCTTAAAAAACAATATGGGCCTGACAGATAAAAAGGAGCAAAGTTCGCTGAAGAAAAGAACTCTGTAACAAGTAGAACTGGCCAAGTGGAAAAAGAGGTACCAAAACTCAGTGAAGAACATAATTCTTTAAAAATTAGAATTAGGCAAGTAGAAGCTAATGACTCCATGAGACATCAAGAAATAATCAAAGTCAAAAGAATCAAAAGAAAATAAAAGAAAACATGACAACTAACCTGGAAATAGATCAAAAAGAGATAGTTTAAGAATTATTGGACTACCTGGAAGTCATGACTAAAAAAGAGCCTACACATCATATTTCAAGAAATTATCAAAAGGGGCAGCTAGGTGGCACAGTAGACAGAGCTCTGACCTTGGAGTCAGGAGAACCTGAGTTCAAATCCGACCTCAGACACATGACCCTTATTAACTGTGTGATCCTGGGCAAGTTACTTAACTCTGATTGTCTCATCATACACACACAGAAAAAAAATATCAAGAAAAACTACCCTGATATCTTAGATGTAGAAGGTAAAATAGAAATTGAAAAAATCCACTGATCACTTCCTGAAAGAGATCCCAAAATGAAAACTCCCAAGAATATTATAGCCAAATTCCAGAGCTCTCAGGTCAAGGAGAAAATATTGCAAACAGGCAGAAAGAAATATTTAATTATTGTGGAGCCACAATTAGGATCACACAAAATTTAGCAACTTCACCTAAAGTTATAGAAGGCTTGGGATATGATATTCTGGAAGGCAAAGGAGCTAGGATTACAACCAAGAATAACCTACCCAGGAAAACTGATTATATGCCTTCAGGGGGGAAATGGCTATTTAGTGAAATAGAGGACTTTCATGAATTCCTGATAAGAACAGAGCTGAATAGAAAATTTGACTTTCAAACAGAAGACTCAAGAAAAGTATAAAAAGGTAAACATGGAAGAGTAATCATAAGGAATTCAATAAAACTAAACTGTTTAAATTCATGTATGTGAAGATGATACACGTAACTCCTAAGAACTTTGTCATTTTTAGGACAGTTAGGCATCTAAATGGGCAGAGCATGTAGCTGTGAGTCGATTATGTTGGAATGATCTCCCAAAAAATGAAGGGGTGAGAAGGAGGAATGTATTGGGAGAAGAGGAAAGGAGAAGTAGAATGGACAAAATTTGGAAAATTTTCTCACATAAAAATGGTGCACAAGGAAAAGCTTTTGCAATGGAGAAGAAAATGGGTGGTGGTGGCAGGCAGTGCTTGAACCTCACTCTCATCAGAATTGGTCCAATGGAAGAATATGCATACCCCCCCCCACACACACACACCACAAACTCAGGTGTCTATAAAAATCTATCTAACCAATAGGGAAATAGGAGGATGAAGGGATAAGAAAAAGAATGAGGGAGGATGATAAAAAGGAAGACAAATTAAGGGAGGCAATGGCTAGAAGCAAAATAAACTTATCAGGAGGGACAGGATAAAAAGAGAGAGAGAACAAGAAACAGAAGAAAATGGGACAGAGGGAAATACATAGTGAGTAATCGTAACTATAAATGTGAATGGGATGAGCTCATCTATAAAACAGAGGTAGATAGCAGAATAAATTCGTAATCCAACAATATGTTGTTTACAAGAGACATACATGAAACAGAAAGACACACAGAATTAAAATAAAGGGCTAGAAGAGAATCTTTTATGTTTCAGCTTGAGTAAAAAAGACAGGGATAGCAATCACAATCTCAGACAAAGCAAAATCAAAAAGGGAAACTATATTTTGTTTAAAGGTATCATTGAAAATGAAGTAATATCAAATAATTTTATAGTGAATTTCTCTGATGAAGGCTTTTCTCAAATATATAGGGAATTCTGTCAAATTTATAAAAATCAGAGCCATTCTCCAATTGATAAATGCTACAAAGATATAAGTAGTCAGTTTTCAGAAGGAGAAACCAAAGCTATTTATAGTCATGTAAAAATGCTCTAAATCAGTATTGATTAGAGAAATACAAATTAAAACAATTCTGAAATACTATCTCACACCCATCGGAAATGACAAAAGCTGGAGAAGGTGAGGAAAAATAGCTATACTAATAAACTGTCAATTCAGTTGTGAACTGGTCCAACCATTCTGGATAACAATTTGGAACTATGCCCAAATAGCTATAAAACTGCACATACCATTTGACCTAGCAATACCACTACTAAATCTGTATTCTTAAGAGATCAAAGGAAAAGGAAAATAACTGTATGTGCTAAAATATTTATAGCAGCTCTTTTTGTGGTGGCAAAGAATTGCGAATTGAGAGCATGCTCATCAATTGGGGAATGGCTGAACAAGTTGTGGCATATCATTGTGATGGAGTGCTATTTTGCTAAAAGAACTGATGAGAGGGGTGGTTTCAGAAAAACAACAACAACATGCAAGACCTAGATGAACTTTTGCAAAGTGAAGTAGGAAGAACTGGGAGATCATTGTGCACAGTAACAGCAATGTTGTAATGATGATCAACTGTGAAAGGCTTGGCTCCTCTGATCAAAACAATGATTCAAGATAATTCCAAAGGACTTATGATAAAAACAAAACAAAAAAAAACAAAACAAAAAACAAAACAAAAAAACAAAACTGCTATCCACCTCCAAAGAGAGAACTGAGTAACTCTGAATGCAAAATAGAGTATGATTTTCTCAATTTTGTTTGTTTTGTTTTGTTCTGGGTTTTTTTGTGATATGAATAATATGGAAATGTTTTGCATGATTTCACATGTATAATTAATTTATATCATTGTGCTTACCTTCTCAGTGGATGAATGAGGGGTGGGAGGGAGAGAGAGAATTTTAAACTCAAAATTTAAAAATAATAGAATGTTAACAATAATTAAATAACAAAAAATCCCTACCCCCCAAAATAAAGAAAAATCTACTGTTAAGATTTAATTCTCATCCATGTGAGTCCAGACCTATTTTTCTGTGTTACACTCACAATTGCTCTGTGATCTATAAGGAATTTATTATTTTGCAAATGAGTAAACAGCTTCTGAGAGGTGAAATGTTTTGTCCCATGGTTTTTTTTGATAAAACTATATAATATTATAGTTGAAAAGGGTCTTTAAAAATCCTCAAGAGTGAAAGGAAGTACATTGTTTCAGAATAGAAAGCTATCCTTGAGTAAGTATGAGTTAAGTTCAAGTTCTACTCTGACAGATATAAATGATATAATCTATGTGATATTGAGCAAATTATTTAGCCTGCCAGTGTCCCAGTCAACTCACTAGACTAAAGTACAGGACATGTACTAATTTGCTAATTTTTTCCTTGGGAATTTCCTACACTAATGAAATGACAGATCTAGTTCAAAGAAAAATCTAAAAAAAATTAAAAATCTAAAAATTGAAAAAAAAATCAAATGTAAATCTTTAATCTTACACATCTGGCTTCAGACACTTAACTAGCTGTGTGACCATGGTCAGGTTGTTTAATCTTTGTCTGTCTCTGTTTCCTCATCTGTAAAATAGGAATAATTAAAGCGTCTACCTTCCTATGAGGATAAAATGAGATAATATTTGTGAAATGTTTGCAAGCCTGAAATCACTATAAGTGATAGCTATTATTATCATTAACAGAACCGGGGTTCAGGCCTCCTAATTTTCAGTTGAGTATCAGTTATCATGAAACAGTGCTCCAAATCAATTAATCTTTAACTAACACATTCTTCTAAGCACTTATAATATCGACCTTTATCATATGACCCAGTAATGTGCCTCTATATTTATCCTGAGTACATAAGACATCAAAGACTCCAAGGTTATCCCCTTCATCCAAGGCCATCTTGTCTTGACTTTTGTGTCACCACTGGACTTCAATGACTCTGGAAGAGAGAGTGAGACTTTGTGCAACTCTGCCTCACTTAAATCCAATTCATGTGTATATGAAGACATCACCTGTGATGTCATTGGTCTTCTTTGAAAATGAAATGTGAACAAGTGGTTAGTGTTGTTTAATAGAGAAAAACTGATGTACACAGAGAAGCCACAAAAAAGAGCAAGACAGTTTAAGGGCTTGGGGAACATAATGAACCCATAGAGGTAAAGGCAGATATATTCTATGAAAAAAAGATGTCGGTTTTTTAAAAAGAACCTTCGAGAATATAGCAGTGTTGTAAAATCATTGCGAGTTGAAGCTAGAAATATTTCTTAAGGTAAATTGTAGAGGAGAGTTTAGAAATTTAAATCTTGAGAGTGGCACTGGTCTGTGAAATTGAGGAACAAAGTTTCCAGCAGCACACAAAAGGGGCAAAACAGTAGTAATGGGATATTATCTTTGCTCAGATGCTTTCCAGAGTGCATAAAGTTGGAAAATAGATCCAGGTATACAATAATGTCTGATGCTTGTGAAGAATGGTGAATGATTTCCTTTTATGGACTCAACTTATGGAAAAGAAACTAGTATTGCCCAATTCTCTCTCTCTCTCCTCTCTCTCTCTCTCTCTCTCTCTCTCTCTCTCTCTCTCTCTCTCTC
>NW_020954652.1:3543030-3550493 GCF_900497805.2 Vombatus ursinus | reverse complement strand
CTCTCTCTCTCTCTCTCTCTCTCTCTCTCTCTCTCTCTCTCTCTCTCTCTCTCTCTCTTTCTCTTTCTCTTTCTCTCTCTCTTCTCTTTCCCTCTTTTTCTCTCTCTCTGTCTTTCTCTCTCTCTGACAAACAAACACACACACACAAATATAAATTCAATTTGTTGTGGACAAGAACCACATCATCATTTATCTTCTTAGCACTTAAACATCTAGCATAGTTACTCCAATGAGAGTAAGGTTCAGACAATGCTTCTCCCAGTTCTGTCTTTCCTTCTATAGTAATAGGTCTTTTGTGACTCTTCATGTGATGTAATTTACCCTATTTTGTATTCCCTTTCCTCTTCTCCCAGTAAAATCCATTTTTTTCACCCCTTAATTTTTTTATTTCATCACATCAAAGTCAACTTATACCCACACCTTCTTCTATGTATACCCCTTCTAAATGGCCGAATAAAGATACAGTTCTCAAGAGTTATAAGTATCATCTTCCTGTGTAGGAATGTAAACAGTTTAACCTTATTGAATAATGTTTTTCCCTCTTTCCTGTTTACCTTTTTATGCTTCTCTTGAGTCTTGTATTTTAAGATCGAAATTTCTGTTCAGCTCTGATGTTTTCATCAAAAATGATTGAAAGTCCCCTATTTCATTGAATATCCATCTTGTCCCCTGACAGATTACACTCAATTTTGCTGGGTAGTTGATTCTTGGTTGTAATCCAAGCTGCTTTGCCTTCCAGAATTTCATATTCCAAGCCCTCCAGTCATTTAATGTAGAAACTGCTAAATCCTATATAATTCTGACTGTGGTTTCATGGTATTTGAATAGTTTCTTTCTGGCTGTTGCAGTATTTTCTCCTTCACCTGATAATTCTGGAATTTGGCTACAATATTCCTTGTAGTTTATATTTTGGGATCTCTTTCAGGAGGTGATCAGTGGATTCTTTCAATGACTTTTACCCTCTAGTTTGAGGATATAAGGCAGTTTTCCTTGATAATTTCTTGAAAGATGCTATCCAGGCTCTTTTTTTATCATGGCTTTTAGGTAGCGCAATAATTCTTAAATTATCTCTCCTGGACCTATTTTTCAGGTCAATTGTTTTTCCAATGAGATATTTTACATTTTCTCCTATTTTTTTCATTCTTTTGATTTTGTTTGATGATTCCTGATGTCTCATACAGTCATCAGCTTCCACTTGCCCAATTCTAATTTTTAAGATATTATTTTCTTTTTTTAAATTAATTTATTTTGAGTTTTCAACATTCACTTCCACAAGATTTTGAGTTACAAATTTTCTCCCTATCTCTCCCTTTCCTCCACCTAGGGTATTACTTTTTTCAGCGAGTTTTTGCTTTTCCATTTGGCCAATTCTACTGTTTAAGGGCTTGTTTTCTTCAACGGATTGTTTTTTTTTTTTCATTTGGCCAATTGTAGTTTTTTTTCCTCTCTCAAATAAAGCTTTTTAAACTCAACAATTTTATAAACAACTTTATGCAATACAAGCAATTGTTTTGAAATCACACACAAGACATAAAAAGTTTTGTTTTTGCTTTATAAAAATATCTGGGTTTTTCTTTTTTTTGGGGGGGGAGGGTTATCTCATCTTGCCATTAATTGTAGTTTTTAAGGAATTGTTTTTTCTGTCAATTTCTGACCTTCCTGTTTTTCTAAGCTGTTGACTCTCTTGCATACCTCTCATTTCTTTTCCCAATTTTTCTTCTACCTCTCTTATGTGACTTTTAAAATCCCTTTTGAGCTCTTCCAAGTAGGCTTTTTGGGCTTGAGATCAATTCATTTCCCCCTTTGAGGTTTCTCACATAGACTGTTTGCCAACATTTTCCTCTTCTGAGTTTGTGTTTTGATCTTCTCTGTCACCATAGTAGCTTTCTATGGTCAAGGCTATTTTCTTTGTCTCTTGCTAATTTTGTTTTGCCTATTTGGTGGCAATTTCCTGGTTTCTCTCTTCTATCTTGGTTCCACCCAGCCCAGTTAGTTTTACTTAGCTATTTTTTTTTGTTGAAATTGAGGGTCCTATGGGTCTGAGTGGGTGGTGGTGATTATTTTGGAAAATTGTTGTGTTATTAAAATGTTGACCATCAATCAATCTGTTGGTGGGTACTATCATTATCTGATTTATATCTATATCTATATATATAGTATCTACATATCTATCTCTCTCTCTCTCTCTCTCTCTATATATATATATCTGTTGATGACAGTCAGTGTAGCTAATGGACCCTACTAGACCCTTGAGGAGAAAGAAAAGCTCTATGAGTCCACATCTATATGAATACATAAAGAAAAATATATTTGAGACACTGAAAAAATTATCTTGCATTTTCCAAATATATTGAATTTTTTTCAAAGCATTTATTAAGTGCCTCCCAAATGCAAAGTGCTATTCAAGATATTTGATCATGAAAGTAGAACTGTAACTGGAACAACTATTATTAACAGAATAAAACATCATTTAAAGTGTAAGTAAATTTATAGTAGATTTTAATATGTCTAGGCAGATAAAGTACTTGTTAAGGGCTTACTATGTTGCCAAGGTGTTGTGCCAAATTCTGGTGATATAAATACAAGCAAGACAGTTCCTGCCCTCAAGGAGCTTGAGCTTAATTTTTTTTAATGAAGAAACCCATTTATCCAAGTCAATAGCAAAACAGAAATCAGAGAAAGTATACATAGAAGAATATATAGTAGACAATACAGCATGAAGGAACTTTGAGAGAGAGAGAGAGAGAGAGAGAGAGAGAGAGAGAGAGAGAATCTAAGATCTTAGTTTTAATGGGGGAAACAACCCATAAAAGAAAGCTAGAATGGAGTGGTGGTGATAGCAGGATGATGGATAGAATGCAGGCAGCATGGCTTAAAAATACTGACTAGAAAGTGAATAGGAGAACAATTTCTAGGGAAGATAAGAGGCAAGCTCACTTTTTAGAGCCCAAATTCTCAGGAGTTGAGTCAGGAGTAAAGTGAGGGTGATGAAAATGAAGACTGGGGTACAGACAGCGTGGTTTGTAAATGTATGTTATCAATTAACAGATAGTGTAATGCTAAAATTATATTGTGAGGGTTCATGATTTTTTTAACATTAAAAACAGGTCTTCTTACTTCAAGAGATTGAGAACTACTACCTTAGCCTTTAAGAACCAAGGATAGGGACACCCTTGTGCTGGTGATCTGATGTGATCTGTCTGCCTAATTTAGGATCTTGATAAGGCATGTTAAATCATTACACTGGTTTTTGTGTGTGTGTTTTTTTTTTTTTTTGGTGAAAGCTTGTGCAATAGTAAGGTCTCTGCCAGCAATAGTCTAAGAAACACATATATTACTCTGTTTATGTTTTTGTACATCTTCAAATTTGAGTCATCTGAGTGTCTCCCCCAAAATGCAGATTCCAGAGGGCTGCTGTGTTGGTTTCTATTTGACTGCAAACAGCAGTCAGAAAATAGAAATCTAGGCCAGTATGATCAGATTGCTAATGGAAGGAATAAAGAATGAATTTGAACCCCTGCCAAAATATTAATTTTTGATAGGTTTGAGATTTCTTTCATGTAGGGAACTCCTCATTAGGAAATGACATTCTCAATTCACTTTCAACATAGTTCTACACCTTAAAGTTTTAGACTTGCCTGGGACACTGAGAGGCTAAGTTACTTGCCCAAGGTAACACAACTGTTTGTTGTCAAAAGCAACACTTGAACTCAGATGTTTTTTATCCTAGTCAGATAGAGAGAGACAGAGAGAGAAAGAGTCCCTCTCTCTCTCTCTACTACAGTATAGTGCCTCCATGACCCAAGAATGGACAAATTCATTGAGCATTTATTAAACTCTAACTGTGTGGCAAACGTGGGGCCAGTTATTAAGTTGATCTGAACTCTTTAATGAGTGTATTTTTTAGAATATTTCTAGCATTAATCCACAATGACTTGTGTAAAGAACAATATCACACCTAATATCACTCTTTTTACTGTCATTTTCATAATATGTGTCTTCTTTCCCTCGTGGAGCTTATAGTCTAGTTGGGCAATTAGATATATAGAGAACCATGAAATAAATTAACAATATCAGAGAAATGCAATGAACAACTAAAAGTGAGATTCAAGGTAGGGACAAATTTGTTACTGGCTTGGGGGACAGGCAAAACTTTCTGGAGGAGATGGCATTGGCATTAAATTGGATTTTAATGGCTGGATGAGAATAAAGTGTATATGTGGGCATGGAGGGAGGGTAGGAAGACAGATGTTGAACATAGGGGCCAGAGTAATAAGAGACACACGGGCAGAAAAGCACAAGGCGTCTATGCAAAAGTGCAAGTAGTCTTATTTGGCTGAATTTTATAGTTTAGAAATGAGAATAATGGGGTGAGGCTGGAAAGGCAGGCTCCTGGCATATTATTAAAAGCATTGAAGGTCAAACTAAGGAGTGTCACCTTTACAGGTGACAAGGAGTCATCAAAGCATTTACAACACATAAGTAACATGAGCTCATCTCTTTAAACTTGTGTCTACAAGTAAGGATCACCAAAAATATATACCTATACAAAAGCAAGAAGGGAAAACATATCATAGTCAATTAATCTCCTTTCTTTTTTTTTTTTGAGAGATAATCAGGGTTAAGTGACTTGCCTAGGGTCATACAACTAGTAAGTCTCATGTGTCTGAGGCCAGATTTGAACTCAGCTCCTCCTGATTTCAGGGCCAGTGCTCTATGTTAATTAATCTTAAATCTTAGTTACAAGCCTTAAGAATCATCATGTGACAAGATAAGAAACATCCATGCCTTGTAAAAGATCCCTAAGTTTTTTTTAAAGTCAATCCTATTTGTAAGTGCATTGAAAATTAATTAAAAAATTAATTAGTTTTTAGTTGTCAACATTCACTTTTATGAGATTTTGAGTTCTAAATTTTTCCTCCTCCCTCTTCTCCCCAAGATAGCATGTTGTCTGATATAGGCTATACATGTACAATCATATCAAATATATTTCCACATTAGTCATGTTGTAAGGCAGAATCAGAACCAAAGGGAAAAACCACAAGAAAGAAAGAAAAAACAAACAAAAAAAAAAGAGAGAAAATGGCATGTTTCATTTTGCATACAGATGAAAATTAATTTTTAAAGTACCAAGATGAGCACCATCTTAGCTTTTTTCCTATAGATACATAGCTAACAGATGTCGGCACCAGACCTTCAATTTCATTGATATAAGGAACTCTTGGATGGGGAAACCTTTCTATCAATATAGGTTGGCATCTTCTTTGCAACTTAGACCCTTACAGATTTTTGGGAGGCATTGAGAGGTTAAGGGATTTGGCCAGGACACACAACCAATATGTATCCAAAGCAGGATTTGAACTCAGGGCTTACTTGCTCTAAGGCTAGTTTTCTATTCTCTACACCACTGTGCTTACATCACATTGTCCCACAAGAACCTAATACTCCATAGGAGCATATCAAATCCAAAGACCAAAAAATAATTTGGGTAAGAAAATAATCTAGCTGGTCATTCATAAATTTGTAAAGACAGCACCCTGATTTGTAAAAAAAAAAAAAATCAAAGAAAAATTCACCTTCAACATTTATTCAGATTCCTCTTGATTTGTGTCTTCCAAAGAAACACACAAAAAAGTGATTTTTAATGATCTAAGTTTATCAAAATATCATTTCAAACCAAATAAACATTGAATCTTGTATGGGTATCTGTAACTTAGAAGTAGGACTTCTGCTTGTTGTCCTAATGTAATGGATGACTTTAAATGATCATTTAACCTTTCATTACTAGTTCATAATTTATTTCAAATATTTGTTGCCAGGATAAATATTTATGCAGAACCTGAGATTAAGAGATAGTGGTTATTTAGTTGCTAAGGGATAGTTTTAAATCTAATCACTTTATTCACTTTAATCTACTTTTCTGTGCATGTATGTGTTTATGTGTATGTGTGTGTGTGTGTGTGTGTGTGTTTATAAATGGCAGTCTGCTTGCTCTTGTATATAGGCCACAACTTTATGCTGCTAATTTTCCCAATGACTCACTTTGTATCCTTAGGCAAATCGTTTAAACTTCCTGTGAATCTGAACTTAGAGTTGAAAGTTAGAAACCGGCATTGTTGCATCATTTTACTCTTTTTGTCCTATAATTTCACTTAAAAAAAGCATTCACCATATATAATTCACAGTACAAGGTACCAAAGAATAGACAACTTTTATATAAGGTGCCATCTCTGCCCCCATGTAGCTTAAAAATAATAATAATCACTGAAAACTGGAAAGGACCTCACATGCCACCTACTCTAACTCCCTTACTTAACAAATAGGGAAACTGAGGCCTACAGAGCTAAAGATGATTTAAGTGATTTGCCCAGTATCAGCCAGTCAACAAACATTTATTAAGTTCTTATAATGTCACACTGGTGCTAAATGATAGAGGGGAGATTTGAACCTAGATCTTTCTATTTGAAACCCAGGGTCTTTTCCACTGCATAACAATGAAGAGCAGGGTGACTATTGCCTTTTTGTCTTTGCACAGAGTCTTTCGTAGAGTTGGAGCTCAATAAATGCTTACTGACTGATGCATTTGAAGAGTTAAGATTCAATGTGTCCTGTAATTTGCTTAATTCTCATAGCTAGCTGCTTTCTTCATTAATGCACAAGCAGATTGATCTACTTCTAAGAGTTGTCCGAGATGATAGTGGCTATTTGTTTTCTATAACTGTGACAATTGCAAGAAGAGATGGCTGAATATCCCAAGAAATAGTATTACTTTTAACATTGGGTATATGAAGGAATCAGTTTCACAAGGTCCCTTATTTCCTTCTCCAATAAAGACCTTCATTTCACCCATTTTCATGTTTAACTGTGGAAAATGAAAACATTTATTTTTTTTGTATGTATTCTCATTTCATTTATTGTGACAATATCAATATGGACATGATTTATTCTAGGGGTGGGGAACCTGCAACCTCAAGGCCACATATGGTCTTGTAGATCCTTGGGTGTGGCCTTTTGACTGATTTGTTCTGTAAAGTTTGGGTTCTGTCAAAAGGCCACACCCAAAGACCTAGAAGCCACCCCTGCTAGTCCCTTGAGTGGAGTGACGATTTAATGCTTACAAGTTAAGATTATCAAAAGTTAAATGAGTTTTTGTGGACAGTCTAAGAAGAGTATAAGTCTTGAGAAGAGAAAACTCAGGGGGACTTCATAGGTCCTATCAGGTCCTTGAAGGATTCTCATTACGAAAAAGGGAATAGACTTGTTCTAAGGACCAGGAGCAGAATCAGATGGAACTCGCTAAGAGACTCATTTAGGTTTGATGTCAAGAACAACTTCCTAACAATTCTAGCTATCCAAAAGGGAAATGGGATGCCTTAGGAAACAGTTGGTACTTTTTCAATGTGTGTGTAATAGAAAGTGTGTGTGTGTGTGTGTGTGTGTGTGTGTGTGTGTGTGTGTGTGTG